>NW_024070199.1:5592224-5685754 GCF_014754425.2 Oryx dammah | reverse complement strand
AGACTATAGTTGATGACTATAGACTATAGTTGATGACTATAGACTATTTTCTATTTTCAGAGATAACTTCTGAAGTGGAGTCTTTAACTCATATTCCAGCATCTATTTTTCTGTACGTTTCCAGTCCTGTTGCCAAACCCTGCCTGCCCCCAAATGCAAGCCTTAGTCAGTGACAGAAGTAATTCAGGATCCACTTGGGGAGAATAAGGAAGAAGAAAACTAAGTCCCCAGCAGAGGTGACTGGAGTGCCAGAGGAAGAAGAAGCCCAGGTGTATTAGCCCAAAGACCTGGGTTTTTATCTGCCTCCAGGGCCTTACCGAATTTGTCCAGTTTCCTTTTTTCTGCTTCTGTTTTGATCGTGAGTCCCCTTTAACCAGAAAATGTGGAGTCTTCTGTGATGCCTCACTCGTGACCTGTACCACTTGGAAAGCTACCCATCATTTTTTTAACGTGGATACATTTTCTTGTGATTTCCTCATCCCTTGTTCCCTGCACATCAGTTCTGACTATCCTCCAGTTCTTTCTTCACAGTGCAATCTTTTTATACATTTTATACTTTTTATAAAATTATCTATTCATGTTATCTCTCACCACTGCAGAGACAAACAGTGACTTCCTATTCCTCTTAGGAGAAATTGAAAATATTTCTTGCGTGTCCTCAACTGCCCTTCTTGATTTTGCCCCCAGTTCCTCTCTAGCTTCATCTCAAACTGTTCTCTCCATAGATACATTGGTCTTTTATATATTCTGGCTGGACAGACATTTTTATTCCCAAAGTTACAAATCAGTGGAGAAGGGTAGCATAAGGAAGAGATGTTAATATCATGATTTTTGAAGATTCTGTGTGCTGTGCTTTAAGATTCTTTTGAGATATTTCAATGAGGGTGCCAGTTGGGCAGCTGGAAATTTGGGCTGAGATTTCAGACCAACATTTACTCTGTAAATATAAATTGAGAAGTCATCAGCTATAGAAAATAAGTGAAGCTATGGGAGGAGTGAGACAGATAAGAGAATGTGGCATCCCATTGAAGGTTCTTGCAAATTCTGTTCTCTTTTTCAGAAACATTCACATATCACTTCTCTAAATAGTCATTCTCTAACACCATCAGAGACTTTCCCAAAGGAGGCAGAATCAATCAGACCTCTTCACTAAACTGTATTACCATCTTGCTTTTGTATTTGCCAGTCTGTAATTAAAGATACATTTCTGAAATTACTGGTTAGTATCCATCTCCACCACTAGATCTAAGTACTACAAGGACACAGAACTACATCAATACCTGACAAAGAACCAGTTTATAGATGTATATATGTATTCAACTATTTATGAAATGGTTGAATAAGTCAATGAAAAAGAATTGTATTATATTTATACAATTTTGTACCAGTGAATGTACTAAAGCAAATCAGTTCCCTAATATCCAATCACATTAGGTTTCTTTGTTGTTCTATTTTTGAAAAGGAAATTTAAGAATAATTTTCTCTTTACATACCTGTTTGCATATATCTCACATCCAGTTTCCCCTATTCTTAATTTACATCAGTATGGAAGTTTTGTCACAATTCATGAAACCATTTCAATACATTATTATTAACTACAGTCTATTAAGATTACTTGAGTGAGTGAGTGAAGTCGCTCAGTCGTGTCCGACTCTTTGCGATCCCATAGACTGTAGCCTTCCAGGCTCCTCTGTCCATGGGATTTTCCAGGCAATAGTACTGGAGTGGGTTGTCATTTCCTTCTCCAGGGGATCTTCCCAACCCAGGGCTTGAATCCTGGTCTCCGGCATTGTAGGCAGATGCTTTACCATCTGAGCCACCATTAAGATTACTTAGTTGTTATCTAATATCTCTTTGTGTTTCAAGATCCCATCCAGGATCTCATATTACATTTAGTGATCATGTCTCCTCCTTCCTTCTTGACTGTGGCTATTTTTGGAGCTTTGCTTGTTTTTGATGACCTTGAAAGTTTTGAGGAGTACTGCTCAGGTGTTTTACAGAATGCCCCTCGACTGGAATTTTGTAGACTGGAGTTACTTGAGGAGGAAGAGGACCGAGGGGAAAGCACTCTTCTGTCCACATCATATCAAGGGCACACACTATCAACATGGCTGACCATGGGCAGTGTTAGCTTTGGTCACTTGGCAGATACCATATTCACCAGTTTTCTCAAACCTAAGGACATCCCTGGTGGCTCTGATGGTAAAGAATCTGCGACCTGAGTTTGATCCCTGGGTCGGGAAAATCCCCTCCAGTATTCTGGCCTGGAGAATTCCATGGACTGAGAAGCCTGGCGGGCTGTAATCCATAGGGTTGGCAAAGAGTCGGACATGACTAAGCGACTAACACTTTCACTTTCAAACTCCTAAATGGTTCCACTGCCCTTCCATACTGTACTTTTTGGAGGAAAGTTACTACAGACAGCCCACACATAAGGAGTGGGGAGTTGTGCATTGCTCCTTTATGTACTCAAAATGTCTACATAATTATTTGGAATTCTTCCACATGGTAGATGTATGTAGGTATGCATATCAGTTTGCATTCATCTATATTTATTTTATACTTTTGCTTATAATCATTTATGCTATGGCTCAAATTGATACTATTCCACAGAGACTATTATTTTACACTTTTGCTTATAATCATTTATTCTATGGCTCACATTGGTACTATTCCACAGAGACTATTATTTTACATTTTTGCTTATAATCAAACATTTATTCTATGACTCGAAGTGATACTATTCCTCAGAAACGATTTGTCTCACAGATCTTTTAGTTATAATTCACTCTTATCATACTAGAACTCTGTTGGTATCATGGTAAAGCACAGGAGAGGGAAAGTGTTCTATAGTACTCTGATTAAATTTCCATCTTTTAGTTGGCCAGTGTCTTGGGGCTGTGACTGTCACGAGTGTTTCTGCAGTGGTATAGCTTCTTGATTTTCCCATCTCTGATCTCCGTTTTTAGTTGTCATATTCCCAATCTGTTTCCTTGAAGTCCTGACCCATGTGGCCTTAAATGAGACAGGAAAGCTGAAAGAGGCTGGACTGAGAGGAGTTCCCTTCCTCCTACTGGAATAATACTCTGGTGGTTATTTCCTCTGGATTGAAGGGCTTTGGTGTGGAGAAGACCTCTGGGCATATTTCACAATGGATACTCTCTCCCTCCCCCAACACAGCCAGGAGAGGATCTTTCTCAGATCTTTATTGTGAAAATCGGACAGAGTTCCTGGAGGTAAAAGCCAGGGAATGCGTGGGAATCCCCGTCAGACTATGGGTTCCAGGAGTGTCTCTCATCACTAGCTGCCCATCTCATCACTAGCTTCACTCATCACCAGCCTCCAGGCATTTATCAAAGTGTTTGGGTTTATGGATCCAGCTTCTCCTCCTGAAAAGGGAATAGCAGTTGAGTTCTTCTGCTTGCACTTATCTCTGCAGTTTGGGGAGAAGTAGTCTGCTCTGTGACCTCGGTTCTCTCATGAGTCCAATAAAAGTTATTGATTTTCCACCTATCTAGCTTTGTCTTATTATAAGAATGGAAGTGACCTGACATCCGTGCTATTTTTATACAGAAAACACATTCCTCCTTGTTTTTGTCTGTGATTTAGCTTAACCTTTTCCTAAACCCTCTCTTGTGCATTTCATTGTTGCTCAGGCTTCTAGAAAACCATCTAGATGCAGGTTAAATAAATCTGTGATAAGAAGATAATTTGCTTCCCAAAATGTCAGTGTGCTTATCCAAGTTAAACATTAGTATTCTGATGTGAGCCATTCTAGACATAGTTTGATGAAATTAACTGAAGATGAGAACTACTGATGAAGAATTTAAACAGGATTAATACTTTCATTTTAAAAGGTGGATAAGGTGGGTGAGCACATTAATGGTTTCATCCATTATATCTCTTGGTGCTAAGAATTGATGTCCTTGTCCTATTAAGGTAAAGAATTTTTATTTCTTGGCAGAAATAAGATTATATATAAACTGAACTATAAGAGTAATTTTTCTCAATTGACAAAAGGCACAATGTCTGCCTGAAGCTCTTATCTAATAGCTCATTGTATATTGGACTGTTTCTAAATCAGCCAAAGTTTAATAGGGATGGGGAGAGATTAATTATCAGAGGGCCTCCTTCTCATTAAAAAATAGATTTACCACTTGAAAACTGCTGAATATTGTTTAAACATTCTTAAATATAACTTCAACATTTAGTACTAATAAAAAGTCATAAAATAGTGTCTATGTTATAATTTTTTTGTTAAAATATGTATATAGTGTTATATTTGCATATTTAAAAACTAACAGAAATATTGAGCAAGTATGTGTGTGTTTTTTTTAAATTTTCTCCTTTTTGCATCTTTCTATTTTCTGAATTTTGTGTAATGAACAAGTAATGCTTTCATGAAAAGAAGAAAACCATAGACATCAAAATAAGAAGAATCATTCATAAAATACAAGACTTGAAAAGAATTTGGGATTTATTTGTTAAGCCAGTTCCTAATTTCTTCAGTTGAGGAAACGGAAGTACACACCAAAAAAAAAAAAAAAAAAACACAATCCTCTTGAATACTGTTTCCCTATTTCTACTTAAAGAATAATAACCATTTTAAAAGAGCTAGTTCAAATATGCACAGCTTTGGCATTTCTACGATAGCATGTCTCACATCTCTCACCAGCTAACGTTCTTCCAGTGTAACATGAACCATGAAGAAGAGAAAGACGCTATGGCGGAGGACAGCTTCTCCTCACCATCTGTCCAACGCTTAGCCATATATCTCAGTTGTTGCTGCTCAGTCACTAAGCTGTGTTCGACTCTGAGACCCCGTGCACTGCAGCACACCAGGTTCTCCAGTCCTTCACTGTCTGCCAAAGTTTGTTCACGTTCACGTCCATTGAGTCAGTGATGCAATCTAACTATCTCATCCTCTGCTGCCCCCTTCTCAGATTTCAGTCTTTACCAGGATCTGTTCCCATATCTTACTTATGCTATTTTAATTAACCCTTTAATCTTTTCAATTAATTAATTTTTATTGACATAGAGTTGACTTACAATGTTTCAGGTGTACAGCAAATGGATTAGTTTATATTGTACGTATATATGTACATACATTGTTGTTATTTAGTCACAGAGTCATGTCCAGCTCTACTGTAATCCCATGGACTGTAGCCCACCGGGATCCTCTGTCCGTGGGATTTCCCAGGCAAGAATACTGGTGTGGGTTGCCATTTCCTTTTCCTAGTGATCTTCCTGACCCAGGGATTGAACCCGCATCTCCGGCCTTGGCAGATTCTTTACCACTGAGCCACCAGGGATGCCCAAGTGTATATATAGTTTTCAGATAATTTTCCATTATGGGTTATTACAAGACACTGAATACAGTTCCCATTAGAGGTTATTATAAGACATTGAATACAGTAGGTCTTTGTATATCTATTTTATGTATAGTAGTGTATATGTGTTAATCCCAAATTCCTATTTTACTGCTCTACTCCCTTCCCCTTTAGCAACCATAAGTTTTTCCTATGTCTGTGAGTCTATTTCTGTTTTATAAATAAGTTCATTTGTATCCTATTTTAGATTCCTTTATATTAGATTCCTTTATATTATATATAAGGGAATATAATATGATATTTGTCTTTATCTACCTATTTAATTCACTTAACATAGTAATTTCTAGGTCCATCCATGTTACTGAAAATGGCATTATATCATTCTTTTTTATGGGCTGAGCAATATTCCATTGTGTGTGTATATATACATATACATATATAAATATATATCACATCTTCTTTATCCATTCATCTGTCAATAGACATTTAGGTTGCTTATTTAATCGTTGCAATACCTTCATGACTTAAGTATTTCTCTCATTATTCAGATGAATAAAAGGAAAATTAAACAGGTTAAAACATTTTAGAGTCTTAAAGTTGTCTTAACATTAAGACAACTTTGTCAAAACCCACAAAACTTGAGCTTTACATAGGTTCATATTTCTTCAAAACTTAACATATAGTAAATACTCAGAAAATGTATTTAATAGTCGAGGTATTTATCAGCAGCCTACTGATCCTTCAATTAATTCACAATGAAAACAACTTTGACCACAACTAACATTTGAAATCCTGATTTTTTAAACAAATAGAATTCTTTTTCATCACCAAAAACAATCATCACTGCTGCCATCTGGCTTCCTTGTTCTCATCTTTATTGTACTTCAAAAAAATATATTTTTTTAAACTCTGTTTGCTTGAAACATCACTCTCTTTTTTAGACACTAGCTTCTTGCATGAAACTTTTGCCTCTGAGCTTAAATTTTAGAGCTAAATAACAAAAGCTTATCTATTTAGCACTCTCCTAAAAACTACCACATTGGATAATTTGTTTGGAAACAAATGGGATAGATATTATTACTTTCATTTTAAGGATGTGAAGGCTAAGCCTTCAAGAGTTTCTGTGATTTGCTTATGAGCTTTTACAATGTATACAGCCCTTAAATCACAAATCTAGGACCCAAGGGGAGTTTTCTGACCCCAGGTCTAGTGTTCTTCCCTCTGTGTTATGTGGTTTGATCATACAGAGGCATTTTCTTTGTCATCCCTTTAATTATCTGCTACATGTTCTGTTATACTTAGTTTCACTTCCATCCTTACTGGACAGTTTTGATCTCTTAGTTCTTTAGCTTTTGTTCCTGACAGGGTTTTTAATTGCTTGCAACAGAAACTCACTCTGGCTGAATTAAACAGGGAACAAATTTGCTGAAAGAATAATGGATAATTCAGGAGATAGTGGAGATGCAGGTTGAGAAACAGGTAAGAACAAGAGAGGAGGGCAGCAGCCAAATCATCTGCCAAACTGTGCTCTCGAACACAGGGTACCTCTGGGCAGTGCTTACCTTTACTGATACCTCTGATCTCATGCTTATAAACAGGATGTTGTTAGCACCACTTCCCTTGCCCACTGCTAGAATGCTTTTCCATTGTCCTTGCTTCTTTGTGTCAGTATCTCCTGTTTCAAAGTCTTGAATGGATATGTCTGATTGGCTGAGTACTGATCATGTGGTCATACTCTAGCTTCCTGGGAAGTTGGGAAATGGTAAGTGCTAAGGATGTTTAACTTCTGTTATGGAAGGTGAGCTCTTTCTCTCAACAAGACTCATGAAGTAGTTGTGCATGCAAGCTGTCACTTCAGTTGTGTCCAACTCTTGGTGACCACATGGACTGTGGCCCACCAGGCTCGTCTGTCCATGAGTTGCAAGAATACTGGAGTAGGTTGCCATGCCCTTCTCCAGGGGACCTTCCCAACCCAGGGACTGATGCAGTGCAGGCAGATTCTTTACTGCCGAACCAACAGGGGCAGCCCTCATTAAACATATACTTCTCTAAATATAACAGGAGGTTGAAATAAAGTCCCCAACCATGACCAAAAAATAGCCAACTTCTAATATTGATTCCAATTTAGTTTTGCATGTTCTTTCTTTGGGTGAACTTTCTTTGAGATAAGAGATATATATTATTTATGACTATGTCTCGGTTGTCACTCAGCCAATAATTACACTTGCTCTGTGGCATTCTGAAGGGTTTTAACTTGTCATTTAACTTTCACTTATCATCTAAGAAATTCCTTTTCCAAAATTATCCTCTAATATTTCTCTCAAATGAGTGGATTTCATCAGGGCCTGACAGCATGAACTGTGCTTTACAAAATCTTTTCAAAGCATGAAAACTATGTTTGGTATATTTCCATGGTGTTAGATTTTAAGATATGCCTTGTTATTTTACTTTAAGAACTCCAGATACTTCTTCAACAAAAATATGTTTCTGATTCTGAATAATCCTTTCCTCTGCAGTATTTTTGAACAGTGGCTTCGAAAGTATCATCCTCTTCAAGATGTTTATCCAGAAGCTAATGCACCCATTGGGCACAACCGGGAATCCTACATGGTTCCTTTCATCCCTCTCTACAAAAATGGTGATTTCTTTATTTCATCCAAAGATCTAGGCTATGACTATAGCTACCTACAAGATTCAGGTAAAGCTCAGTTTCTTTTATATGAATTGCTCAGTCTGATGTGACCAATATTTTTTGAGAGTGTGCAAAACCTTATGATTTTATTTTTTAATTTATTTTTTATTTTACTTTACAATTCTGTATTGGTTTTGCCATACATTGACATGATTCCACCACGGGTGTACATGCGTTCCCAAACATGAACCCCCCTCCCACCCCCCTCCCCACAACATCTCTCTGGGTCATCCCCGCGTACCAGCCCCAAGCATGCCATATCCTGCATCGGACATAGACTGGCAATTCAATTCTTACATGATATTATACATGTTTCAATGCCATTCTCCCAAATCATCTCACCCTCTCCCTCTCCCACTGAGTCCAAAAGTCCGATATACACATCTGTGTCTTTTTTGCTGTCCTGCATACAGGGTCATCATTGCCATCTTTCTAAATTCCATATATATGTGCTAGTATACTGTATTGGTGTTTTTCTTTCTGGCTTACTTCGCTCTGTATAATTGGCTCCAGTTTCATCCATCTCATCAGAACTGATTAAAATGTATTCTTTTTAATGGCTGAGTGATACTCCATTGTGTATATGTACCACAGCTTTCTTATCCATTCATCTGCTGATGGATTAAAGTGTTATCCCCCAATGCTTTAACTTGGAAAGTGCATTATAATCCTTAGTTCATCACTAATTTATTATTACATGGCCCAAGCTGCAAGAATCTTTAAGCTCTTATCCATTGTGCTTAATATAAGGCATTCTCTGTGTGGCAACCTGGGAAGAGCACAAGAATTAAAATCAGAAAACAGTGAGTGTGAGATCTGATGCTTTAAACAGACTTTGGTGTGACCTTGGGAATTCTGACTTCCATTCCCTGAATTTCAGCTTCTTAACCTAAGATATTGGGAATAATACCTCAAAGAGATATTGTGATAATTAAGGGCATTAGGAACCTAGTGCAGTCTGCACAAGAAAAATATCTACCAGTTTTAGAATCGTCTTTGGGAACTTCCTGCTAGGGTTATCAAGAAAACTTGTGAACATTATGATATTAAATCTTATTAATAATAATGCTAATAGATATAATAATAATAATTGCTATGACTATGGTTAAGGTAGTGTTATAAAAGCCTAGGATTGGAACTATACCTAGGCTTTAAATAATCTTCCTTAGTTTAAGTATGTGTATATTTTCTTGATGAATGAGGAACAGATAGCAATGTTCCCCCACAATCTGAGAGTCTACTCCATACTCTACATGCATTGTTAGTCAGAATATATTAAGTAAGTATTATTATCCCTAGAATGAGGTGAGGACATTGATGCTAAAACAATCTCAGTGACCTTCCCAGTATCAAATACCAGCATACGTAAGAGCCAGATTTCAATTCTACAGGGTCCTTTCCACTTAACAGAAGATGGTCAAAAGCAATAAAACAACACAGAGCTTGTGGATAAGAGGTATTCAACAAGCATTGATGTTTCATTATATTCGCGGATAATTCAAGAAAAAGTGAATATATTAGTAAAATTAAAGGAACAGATAAATGACATTTATCAACTTCCTACCTTTTATTACACCTTAGTGACACATACATTAATGACATACCTCTAGCCTCAAGGAGCTCTAAATGGTGTACAAGTCAGGCCATTGGCAAAGAAACTATGAAACATCAGGCTGTGTTAAGTGCAGTAAAGGAGTCATAAACATAATGCTACGAGAGCACAGAGGAGGAAACAATGACTTCAGAATAGTTCAGAGGCCGTGAAGGGAGAGTGGGCAGGTAGCAGATGGAAAAGAGTAGGGAATAATCTACACTAAAAGAATAACAAAATAGAGGTATAAAGTGTACTATGCATTTCTGGAATGCTAAATTGTCCAATTTGAGAAGCATGAGCAATGGAAACTTACACAGATGAGATAAACTGAGTCACTTCATAGGAGCCCACACATTATGAATCTTTTTAGGTGTCATGAACTCTTCTAGACGTGCTGTATGCATTATTTGCTTTAACCTTCATAACTATCCTTATGAAGATACTATTATTTCTTTTTCCAGATCATAGATGAGAAAATAGAGGCATAAAGCATATGAATAACTTGTCCCAGGCCATCTAGCTAGTATGTGGCATAGCAGAACCACACCTTAAGGTCAACAGGAGAATCTGTATTTTATCAATATTCTCTTGCCCTTTGGGGAGCCATTGGTTGGACAGATATGGGTTTGATTGACCTGTTCTGTTTTATCTGAAGATCATAGCCAATGGAAGGAGAACTAAAATGGCTCGTGGAGGAAATCAGTTCTTTGAAACCTTAAGATCACTGTGAACAGGGTAAAGATGTGATAAGGGTAGAGAAGTGATAAGGGGGGTAAATTCCTGTGAGTCAAAAAGAAGGGTCATCTCCAGTGACATGTTTTCCCTTCCTTCTAGAAATACCCATAGTGTGTAAAGAAAGGAACATGTTGATAACAATTTTTCAAAGATTCACCATCAGGATGTTATGATTTCCATTTCCAGAACATAATAGACTCTTTCATGGGCTCATGCTTTTGATCACACTATTCTAACTAAATTCTGATCCTCTTCATCTATTTGTCAAACTCTCAAATATGGAATAATTATATATACATATACATATAGACACATAGTCATGTTTAATCACTCCTTTGTTAGAACTGCATGCTAGTTTTTCTACATGTGATTTGTCCCCCTCTCCACCTTGGCTGTTGTAGAAGGAAATGGCAACCCACTCCAGTATTCTTGCCTGGAAAATCCCATGGACAGAAGAGCCTGTTGGGCCACAGTCCATAGGATCGCAAAGAGTCAGACAGAATTGAGCGACGTCACTTCCTTTCTTTCTACCTTGGCTGTAAGCCCTACAAAATCAGAATTGATATCTTCCAAGCTTCTCTAGTCTAAATACCAAAGAATATCTGGTATAGGGTAAAATCAATGAATTAAATTGAACACAAGTGATATTTATCATGAAGAATAAATGCATGTAAGTATGCCTTACACGTAATTACACACAAATAAAGTATACTTAACTCACTCCAGTATTCTTGCCTGGGAAATCCCATGGACACAAGAGCCTGGTGGGCTACAGTTAATGGGGTCACAGAGATGGACACAACTGAGGGCCTAACACTTTCTTATGTATAGTACAATACACATAAATAAAGCTTGCTAAAAAAAAAATCACACCTCTTAATACTCAGCTCATTTTTAGACATTTTTAATGTATTTCAAGCCTTCTATTGCACTAGGCATTTTTTAGGTGATTTTATTGGTTTATTTATTCCTTTTACATACATATGTTTAGTAACTGTCTTGTACAAGGCATTCTTTGAGACACTACAGATATGGTGTCAAACAACATAGTCTCTTCCTAATGAAAGAAAAAGACCTTAAACCACTACTTACTTAATGACTCATTTATTTAGAGATGTGCCTATCTCTAGGAGTCAATAAAGTGACATTTCAGAGAATATCCATGACAGGAGGAATTCATTAGTTGAAAAGGGAGTCTTGATTATGAATTTGGGCCATATTGCTAGGATAACAGATTCATTAATGAATTTTAAACAAATCAGGGTGAAATTTGAGTTTTCATAAGATTATGTTTGCTGCAGCTTGTAGGAAGTTTTATGGCAATTGTAAAGCACATTCAGGGAGGCTGATGAAAATGCTATTACAAGTATCCAGGGGAGAGCTGAAGGAAATTTGAATTGCAGCAGCGGTGATAGGAGGTGAGTTAGAAAGGACAAAAGAATTTGAAGTTATTTTGAAAGCAAAATTTATGGAACTTGGAAAATGATTTATGTAATAGGTGAGAAAGAAGGAAATATTAGAGATGACTTTAAGCTTTCTGGCCTATGATAAATGGTGATTGACTTCATTAAGGCAGTAACAATAGGAGCAGGGCCAGACTTGGAGAGAATCTCAAGGTAGTGTCAGTTACATGGTGAAATGGGGTGAATGGCACATCAGAGTAAAGATATCTCTGAGGTAGCTAGATGGCCTTCAACCTCAGAAGAGGTTGTGGCCTGCAGATACTGATGTGGGAGACATCAGCATATAAACGTCCAGTCTTTACAGTCCTTTATGATCACAATGTGGTAGAGACTTTCATGTTCCACCCCCATTGTATGCATGCATGTGTTCATGCTCAGCTATGTTCAACTCTTTGCAACCCCGTGGACTGCAGCCCACCAGGCTCCACCTCACTGTTCCTTCCCTAATGTCCAAATGGGTACTTTTTACCAAAAAGGCAACAAAAAGTATTGGAAAAGAAAAGGGAAAAGAGTATCACTTTAAGGGATTAATGGTATTTATTATTTATAGTTAGATTTTTTAAAATAAAATTGATTTTAAATGTTTTATGTATTTAGAGTATTTCCATACAGCTGTGAATTTGCACAAGTTTTAGAGAAGTTTTGCTTTAAAATAAACAACAACAGTTGCCTATTTTCCATTTTATGAATTAGTCTATTGCTCCAGTAGTACTTTCAAGGAGTTTAAATTTTATCTCTATTCATTGCTAAACTTTAACCACCTTACTAAAAATGTCTTAAAATTTTTCAATATAATTTAGTTCAGGCAGTTCATTATTGATCATTTAGGCAGTCATGTTTATAATTACTCAAGTGTTTTCCATAGAAGGCTGCTGATGACTTCTTGCTTTAGTCAAACATTTTCTCTTATAATTGAATTTAGCGATGTTTTTAAAAATTGAGTAGCAGGTCATTTTGTCACATGCATAACTGGTTAAAAGATGAAACCAAAATGGGTTGAATACTGTTGGCAAATGTACTCCTGCTTTCTATATGGTGCTACTTTGTTAAGAGCTTCCTTCTTCTAATATATTCCAAAAGACTTGACATTTGATTTTAACAATGAGAGGAGAATGCACGTGTCACTTTCAATTCTGGTTTCCTCGGTATGTATGCCCAGCAGTGGGATTGCTGGGTCATATGGCAGTTCTATTTCCAGTTTTTTAAAGGAATCTCCACACTGTTCTCTGTAGTGGCTGGACTACTTTGCAGTGCCACCAACAGTGTTAGAGGGTTCTCTTTTCTCCACACCCTCTCCACCATTTATTGTTTGTAGACGTTTTGATAGCAGCCATTCTGACTGGCATGAGATGGTACCTCATTGTGGTTTTGATTTGCATTTCTCTGATAATGGGAGATGTCGAGCATCTTTTTGCATGTTTGTTAGCCATCTGTATGTCTTCTTTGGAGAAGTGTCTGTTTAGTTCTTTGGCCCGTTTTTTGATTGGGTAGTTTATTTTTCTGGTATTGAGCTGCATGAGCTGCTTGTATATTTTAGAGATTAATTCTTCATCAGTTGCCTTGTTTGTTATTATATTCTCCCATTCTGAAGGCTGTTTTTTCACCCGGCTTATAGTTTCCTTCATTGTACAAAAGCTTTTAAGTTTAATTAGGTCTCATTTGTTTATTTTGGCTTTTATTTCCATTACTCTGAGAGATGGGTCATAGAGGATCTTGCTGTGATTTATGTCAGAGAGTGTTTTGCTTATGATTTATAGGAGTTTTATAGTTTCTGGTCTAGGAGTTTTATAGTTTCTGGTCTTACATTTAGATCTTTAACCCATTTTGAATTTATTTTTGTGTATGGTGTTAAAAGTGTTCTAGTTACATTCTTTTACAGGTGGTTGTCCAGTTTCCCCAGCACCACTTGTTAAAGAGATTGTCTTTTCTCCATTGTATATTTTTGCTTCTTTTTTCAAAAATAAGGTGTCCATAGGTGCATGGATTTATCTCTGGGATTTCTATTTTGTTCCATTGATGTGTATTTCTGTCCTTGTGCCAGTACCATACTGTCTTGATGACTGTCAGTCAATCAGTTCAATCACTCAGTCATGTCCGACTCTTTGTGACCCCATGAATCGCAGCACGCCATGCCTCCCTATCCATCGCCAACTCCCGGAGTTCCTCCAAACTCATGTGCATCGAGTCGGTGATGCCATCCAGCCATCTCATCCTATGTCGTCCCCTTCTCTTCCTGCCCCCAATCCCTCCCAGCATCAGGGTCTTTTCCAATGAATCAACTTTTCACATGAGGTGGCCAAAGTATTGGAGTTTCAGCTTCAGCATCAGTCCTTCCTATGAACACCCAGGATTGATCTCCTTTAGGATGGACTGTTTGGATCTCCTTGCAGAGAGAGTCCCTTGGACTCTCAAGAGTCTTCTCCAGCACCACGGTTCAAAAGCATCAATTCTTTGGCACTCAACTTTCTTCACAGTCCAACTCTCACATCCATACTTGATGACTGTAGCTTTGTGATATAGTCTGAAGTCAGGCAGGTTGATTCCTCCAGTTCCATTTTTCTTTCTCAAGATGCTTTGGCTATTTGAGATTTTTTTGTATTTCCATACAAATTGTGAAATTATTTGTTCTAGTTCTGTGAAAAATACCATTGGTAGCTTGATAGGGTTTGCATTGAATCTATAGATTGCTTTGGGTAGTATACTCATTTTCACTATATTGATTCTTCTGATCCATGAACATGGTATATTTCTCCATCTATTTGTGTCATCTTTGATTTCTTTCATTAGTGTTTTATAGTTTTCTATATATTGGTCTTTTGTTTTTTTAGGTAGATTTATTAAGCTGGTAAAGCATCTGCCTACAATGCAGGACACCAGAGTTCAATCCCTGGGTTGGGAAGATCTCCTGGAGAAGGAAATGGCAACCCACTCCAGTACTCTTGCCTGGAAAATCCCATGGATGGAGAAACCTGGTAGGCTACAGTCCATGGGGGTCGCAAAGAGTGGGACACGACTGAGCAACTTCACTGTCACTTTTTATTCCTAAGGATTTTATTCATTTCATCACAATGGTGAACAGGATTATTTTATTGCACTGTTTGCAATAGCTAGGACATGGACAAACCTAGATGTCCATTGTCAGATGAATGGATAAGAAAGCTGTGGTACATATACACAATGGAATATTCAGTTCAGTTCAGTTGCTCAGTCGTGTCCGACTCTTTGCGACCCCATGAATCGCAGCACGCCAGAAGAACACATTTGAATCAGTGCTAATAAGGTGGATGAAACTTGAGCCTATTATACAGAGTGAAGTAAGTCAGAAAGAAAAACACTAATACAATATATAAATGCATATATATGGAATTTAGAAAGATGGTACTGATAACCCAATATGTGAGACAGCAATAGAGACACATTTTTTTGGACTCTGTGGGAGAAGGCCAAAGTAGGATGACTTGAGAGAATAGCATTGAAACATGTATATTACCATATGTGAAATAGATCATCAGTCCAAGTTCAATGCATGAAACAGGGCACTCAAAACCAGTGTACTGGGACAACCCTAAGGGATGGAATGGGGAGGGAGGAGGGAGGGGGGTTCAGGATAGGAAACACATATACACCCATGGCTGATTCATGTCAATGTATGACAAAAACCACCACAATATTGTAAAGTAATTAACCTCCAATTAAAATGAATAAATTATTTTTAAAAATGAGAGGAGGAGACATGCATAGTAATTGGAATATTTCATTCTGCACACAGGATTTGATGAGGGCTCTGTTGTTCATGGACTTGTTTACTTACATTTGCCTATGTGTATGCAAAGGTGTATCCTGTTCCTTCTGCCAGGGATGGCTTGCTATCAGCATTCTACTTTCAAGTCCTAATTCGTCTTTCTACTCAGAGGGATAGTCTCCTGGGATGCATTCTCTGACTCCCCAGACAGATAGAGGAGGTCTTTTCCCTATGATCCCATTATATCTTTTACACGCTTTCACTAGAACAGCATTGTTCTTAAAATAAATTGTTTACTTGTCAGTCTCCTCTTCCAGTTGTTGTTTCCTTCAGGCTAGGGGCTCTGATCCTTTCACATGTGTGAACAACCACGTGGCATATATTGTGTCTCAGTAAATGAATAAATAAATGAATAGAAGAATGAAAGATAAAGATACACTACTTGCTATCAAGAGTTTGTGATCAAGTTTGAAAAGTAAGACATATATATAACTAACTATAACACATAGGTAATTGTGCCAAGTGTCACACAGGAGCACAGAAGGAAAGAATCTGGGAATCCAGAAGAGAAAAAAAACAAAATCAGTGACCAAAACAAGTTTGAAAAAGATAAACTTTTATTGCAAGCTGATTCATTTGAAATATTGATGGAACTACTTTGGAATAAGAATTCAGTTCTGTTCAGTTCAGTCACTCAGTCGTGTCTGACTCTTTGTGGCCCAATGAACCGCAGCATGGCAGGCCTCCTTGTCCATCACCAACTCTTGGAGTTTACCCAAACTCATGTCCATTGAGTTGGTGATGCCATCCAAAAATCGCATCCTCTGTCGTCCCCTTCTCCTCCTGCCCTCAGACTTTCCCAGCATCAGGGTCTTTTCAGATGAGTCAGCTTTTCACATCAGGTAGCCAAAGTATTGGAGTTTTGGCTTCAACATCAGTCCTTCCAGTGAACACCCAGGACTGATCTCCTTTAGGATAGATTGGTTGGATCTACTTGCAGACCAAGGGACTCTCAAGAGTCTTCTCCAACACCACAGTTCAAAAGCATCAATTCTTTGGCACTCAGCTTTCTTTATAGTCCAACTCTCACATCCATATATGACTACTGGAAAAACCATAGCCTTGACTATGGACCTTTGCTGACAAAGTAATGCTTCTGCTGTCTAGGTTGGTCATAACTTTTCTTTCAAGCAGTAAGTGTCTTTTAATTTCATGGCTGCAGTCACCATCTGCAGTGATTTTGGAGCCCCCAAAATAAAGTCAGTCACTATCTCCACTGCTTCACCATCTATTTGCCATGAAGTGATGGCACTGGAGGCCATGATCTTAGTTTTCTGAGTGTTGAGCTTTAAGCCCAACTTTTTCACTCTCCTCTTTCACTTTCGAGATGCTCTTTAGTTCGTCACTTTCTGCCATAAGGGTGGTGTCACTTGCATATCTGAGGTTATTGGTATTTCTCCCAGCAATCTTCATTCCAGCTTGTGCTTCATCCAGCCCAGCGATTCTCATGATGTATTCTGCATATAAATTAAATAAGCATAATGACAGTATACAGCCTTGACGTACTCCTTTTCCTATTTGGAACCAGTCTGATTTTCCATGCCCAGTTCTAACTGTTGCTTCCTGACCTGCATACAGGTTTCTCAAGAGGCAAGTCAGGAGGTCTGGTATTCCTCTGGTATTCTCATCTCTTTCAGAATTTTACACAGTTTATTGTGATTCACACAGTCAAAGGCTTTGGCATAGTCAATAAAGCAGAAATAGATGTTTTTCTGGAACTCTCTTGCTTTTTCCATGATCCATCAGATGTTGGCAATTTGATCTCTGGTTCCTCTGCCTTTTCTAAAACCAGCTTTAACATCTGGAAATTCACGAATTTTTGAAGTCTGGCCTGGAGAACTTTGAACATTACTTTACTAGCGTGTGAGATGAGTGCAATTGTGTGGTAGTTTGAGCATTCTTTGGTATTGCCTTTCTTTGGATTTGGAATGAAAACTGACCTTTTCCAGTCCTGTGAGCACTGCTGAGTTTTCCAAATTTGCTGACATATTGAGTGCAGCACTTCCACAACATCATCTTTTAGGATTTGAAAGAGCTCAACTGGAATTCCCTCACCTCCACTTGCTTTGTTCATAGTGATGCTTCTTAAGGCCCACTTGACTTCACATTCCAGGATGTCTGACTCTAGGTGAGTGAGCACACCAACGTGATTATCTGGGTCATGAAGATCTTAAGATCTTTTTTTATACAGCTCTTCTGTGTATTCTTGTCACCTTTTCTAAATATCTTCTGCTTCTGTTAGGTCCATACCATTTTTGTCCTTTATTGAGCCCATCTTTGCATGAAATATTCCCTTGGTATCCCTAATTTTCTTGAAGAAATCTCTAGTCTTTCCCATTCTATTGTTTTCCTCTGTTTCTTTGCATTGATCGCTGAAGAAGGCTTTCTTATCTCTCCTTGCTATTCTCTGTAACTCTGCTTTCAGATGGATACATCTTTCCTTTTCTCCTTTGCTTTTCACTTTTCTTTTCACAGCTATTTGTAAGGCCTACTCCAACAGCCATTTTGCTTTCTTGAATTTCTTTTTCTTGGGGATTGTCTTGATCCCTGTCTCCTGTACAATGTCACAAACCTCCGTCCATAGTTCAGCAGGCACTCTATCAGATCTAGTTCCTTAAATCTACTTCTCACTTCCAGTGTATAATCATAACGGATTTGATTTAGGTCATACGTGAATGGTCTAGTGGTTTTCCCCACTTTCTTCAATTTAAGTCTGAATTTGGCAATAAGATGTTCATGAGTCACAGTCAGAAGTCTTGTTTTTGCTGACTGATAGAGCTTCTCCATCTTTTGCTGCAAAGAATATAATCAATCTGATTTCAGTGTTGGCCATCTGGTGATGTCCCTGTTTAGAGTCTTGTCTTGTGTTGTTGGAAGAGGGTATTTGCTATGACCAGTGCGTTCTCTTGGCAAAACTCTATTAGCCTTTGCCCTGCTTCATTATGTACTCCAAGGCCAAATTTGCCTGTTACTTCAGGCGTTTCTTGACTTCCTACTTTTGCATTCCAGTCCTCTATAATGAAAAGGACATCTTTTTTGTGCATTAATTCTAGAAGGTCTTGTAGGTCTTCATAGAACCGTTCAACTTCAGCTTTTTCAGTGTTACTGGTTGGGGCATAGGCTTGAATTAACATGATATTGAATGGCTTGCCTTGGAAATGAACAGAGATCATTCTGTCGTTTTTGAGATTGCATCAAAGTACTGCATTTTGCACTCTTTTCTTGACTATGACTCCACTTCTTCCAAGGGATTCCTGCTCACAGTAGTAGATATAATGGTCATCTGAGTTAAATTCACCCATTCCAGTCCATTTTAGTTCGCTGATTCCTAGAATGTCAATGTTCACTCTTGCCCTCTCTTGTTTGACCACTTCCAATTTGCCTTGATTCATGGTCCTAACATTCCAGGTTCATAGGAATATTGTTCTTTATAGCATCAGACCTTGCTTCTATCATCAGTCACATCCACAGCTAGGTATTTTTGCTTTGGCTGCATCCCTTCATTCTTTCTGGAGTTATTCCTCCACTGATCTCCAGTAGCATATAGGGCACCTACTGACCTGGGGAGTTCATCTTTCAGTGTCCTAACTTTTTGCCTTTTCATCACCACAATCACCGAATACTAGCCAATCTGATCACATGGACCACAGCCCTGTATAACTCAATGAAACTAAGCCATGTCATGCAGGGCCACCCAAGATGGCCAGGTCATGGTGGAGAGGTCTGACAGAATGTGGTCCACAGGAGAAGGGAATGGTGAACCACTTCAGTATTCTTGCCTTGATAACCCCATGAACAGTATAGAATAAGAATAATAAATAAGAGGTATAAATTACTTTTGCTGTGAAAGGCATCATACCTAAAGTTACACATGCATTGAAGAGTTTAAATATTACAGCAAATTTTCCAAGTTGCAGATTAGGAATTCATTAAATTAGGATAATGATTCCTAACTACCTCATGCATTTCTTGTATAGATAAGTGGGCATGTGAATATGCTTTGGAAATGACAGGCACCAAACAAATAGAAAACTATATGATTATTCTATAGAGAATAGGTAACAAGAAAAATGAAATTTTAAGTAGGTAAAAATAATAGAAAACTTTTTATATTAAGAAATAATTCAAAGGAGCACCATTGAGGCTGAAAAACAAATAACTGAGAAGGAAAAGTCAAAAGTTTAGATTGAAGCCATTAAGAAATACAGGTTGTTTCAAAGAAGATAGTCCACTGGTGACAGTAAAATTTAAAAGTGCTTGAAATGAACCAAAATAGAGAAATAATAAAATAAGCTGGAAAGCAGAAAGACAGATAAAGAAATAGTATCTTAAAATTTTGAAAGCATTTGAGCTGAGCAGCAAGCAATAAAGAAAATCATTATTATTATGTAACCTCTATGTATCTGCCTTTTGTCACAGTCAAAATGCATGATATATTGAAGTGATTAATAGCAATGCAAGCTAAACATTTGTAGTCTCATTTTCAATATGATTTTTAAATGTATTAAAACTAACTTTTATGCTTGATGAAAATATTTTTCACATTTTAAAATTAATTTTAGTTCTGTTAGCTTTTCTTTCTTTGATTTAAATTAATATTAATCCAAAGTTATAAATTTTGTTATTATTATTTATTTTATAATGTTAATTCTTTGCAGCTTATTGCCCCTTCATGAAGAAGAGAAACAGTAATTGGCTATATTTTTCAAATTATGCTTAATGGAGCCTAAGAATGTTAGAAGTATCTTAGTGACAGCTGGCAAAAGGCAGTGTGAAGGACAGGAACTCAGAAAGTAACAGGGGAAACAGACAGGGTCTGAGAGCTCTGTAGTCCCACTTAAGTCAGGGAAATGCCACTCTTTTCTCCTTTGAATGAAGACTGAAATAATATAAAATTAATTTTTAACAAATTCTCTTGTTTTAATTGTTCTGAGTTCTTGAGTTTATGGTGAACATTGAGAATCTCATTTTACATTCACAACACGTTGCTACCCATTCTTTCCTAGTTATTTTATAAAAAAAAATACTCATTTTCTTTTTATTTGGTTGATGTAATTTTTTATGATAATGTAGCTTTCATGTAACAGTAATTTCAGAGTATCTTAAGGTACTTACTCCATCTTTTATTATTGCAGGAATCTAATTAACCTTTAAAAATAATTAGGACTTTTTGAAGTGCAAATGTTAGAAATTCCACAGAAACAAGATTACATAAAAAGATAATTTATTGGTTTACAAAACCCAAGGAAGGAATGAACACTAGAAATGTAAAAAAGACAAAAATGCAGCTGAGACTGAGGAACAATAGCAACCAGGAAACAAGCAGTCTAAAGATTCATCTTCTTCTCTCTCTTTCCCTTCCTCATTTTCCTCTCCCCACCCCTTCTCTAGTGCGAAGACTGTTACCGGCTCCTGAGTCACTGGACTCAATTCTGCACAGTGAATTCTGAGTAATGGCCAATTCTGATTGGCCCATCTTGAGTCAGAGGTTCACTCAGAACTAATCAATTGTAGCCAACAAAATAGGTTATAAAAAAAAGCTGTTACAGTTCCCACATCAGTGGGAAGGTAAGGTTGGGGAGCAGATATAGTAGGCTCAAATATCCATGGCCTAGATAAGTTAGTTTATTTATTGCTCAAATAACAGTCTTGGTATATAGTCAAATACATGCTCCATAATTTCAGGGACCAGAGCTGCTGCTTTCCTGTAGTTCTATAAGACCTAGGGTGTACCCTTGATCGCATGACCTGCACTGGCCCACCAACATGCTATTTGCACTATTTGCATTAGTTGGAAGGAGAAGAGGGAAAAAGAGAAGGTATTTTTTTTCTTTTTAAGGGAACCACCCCAAAGTTACATGCATTACTTTTGCTTAAGACTTGAGTCACATAAAGTCATATTTTTTTGCAAGGTCAGCCCAAGATACACTCTCTTCTTTCCTTTGTATCACGAAACGGACATTTTAGAGTGTCTTGTAAATAGTGATGTTTCCTTTAAAATCAAGCAAATATATATATATATATATATTTATATATACTCTTGCCTGGAAAATCCCATCGATGGAGGAGCCTGGTGGGTTACAGTCCATGGGGTCGCTAAGAGTTGGATACGACTGAGCGATTTCACTCTCACTTTTCACTTTCATGCATTGGAGGAGGAAATGGCAACCCACTCCAGTGTTCTTGTCTTGAGAATCCCAGGGACGGCGAAGCCTGGTGGGCTGCCGTCTATGGGGTTGCACAGAGTCAGACATGAATGAAGCAACTTAGCTATATATATACATATATAATACATATATAATAAATCATTAACTCCAAGAGGAAAATGATGTGAGAAAGAAAATGTAATCATAATGTAATCATAGAATACTATTAGGTTCAATTGTGAATCAAATTGAAATAGTATAAATAATGAAAGTCCTAGATGTGGATTTGGCCCCAAATCATGATGTTATTATATTGAAAAGATGGAGAAAAGGGAAGTTGTGAGAGAGCTAAAATTATTGCTTATGCATGACAAACTCCAGAGATAAACTTGAGAAATTAAGAGATAGTAGTATTTGCTTATTATTTAGAAATATGGAGTCAAATAACAATAAATAGCTAGAGGAGTTAGAGTAGCTGGCAGGGAGCAGTCACTATACAATTTACAGGTCAGATACTATCTATGAAGTTTGAAACATCCAAACAAGGTGGTATTGTTTTCCTATTTTCCTGTTGAAGACACTCAAGCCTTGGGGTATTAGGTGTAACTTTCCCAAGCTCTTATAGCTAGTAAGTGGCAAAGCTGGCATTCAGACTTAAGCCTCTGACTCCAAAGTATGGAGCAAGTATGATGGTGATGATGATGATAGTAAAAACATTGGGATGTCTTTCTATTTCAGAACTGGACATTTTTCAAGATTACATTAAGCCCTACTTAGAACAAGCACGTCGAATCTGGCCGTGGCTCACTGGGGCAGCTGTGATTGGGTCTGTCCTTACTGCTGTGCTGGGAGGGCTTACCAGCCTATTATGTCGTCGAAAGAGAAACCAGCTTCCAGAAGAAAAGCAGCCCCTGCTCATGGAAAAAGAGGATTACCACAATGTGTTGTATCAGAGCCATTTATGAAAGGTTTAAGCAATAGAGTTGGGGCAAAAAACCTGACCTCACTATAACTTAAATGATGTTAAAGTCCCCAGGGGACGTCCCAGTGGAAATGCTTGGCATGTGTCTCTGGAGACCCTTATCAGAACTGTTATCAGTATAAAATGTACCCCTCCTCCTACTCAGGTAGAAGCCACCTGTGTTTGCTTTGCTGGATTTTGATCATTCCCTGAAGAGTTCTTCTCAAGCTCATATTTCCATGGAAAGGATGCCATTTCATACTAAGTAACTGCTAGTTGTATCTAAATGAAAGTGCTCTTGTGAAATATGGGAACTATTGTGATTCTTTTCCTCTTGATTGTGGAATGACTTGTTTCTTTTATTATCACCTTTGATTTTAATAAAATAGCAACAAATTTACACTAATTGACTCCTTTGAGCTTGATAAATACATTCCAATTATCTTAAGAAAACATAACATTCCCCTTATATTTTACATTCTTGCTCCAAAATATGTTATGGACTTCAAGTAGAAAATAGTCTTCAGACCTTTCCTGCCATAATTTTGACTGTACATTTGAAGGTCACTGACATCAAGGACCTTCTCCTGCAAAGAATCAAGCTAAGTACCTGTCTCAAGATGTCCTCACTAAATAAAGATAATAATCTTATTATAGCACTTTAAAAATATCTTCTAAAAAGGACTTTATTTTATTAGAGAATGTCTAAAATGCTGTGAAACATTTGCTAGTAGAAAACAATTACATGAATATTAGCCTGTCTGTAGTTTTAGTAAAATAACTTATTTCTATTTTTCCTGGCAATTAAGACCCTAAATTAACATGTCCAGATAATCTTGCTTCTTGAATTTTTGGTCCAGTTGAATTTCTAAAAATAATCCAATTGATATTCCATTCCTTCTATTGATATGTACAGCATAAACGACTAGTGGATGGAAGTTATCAGGGACCCATTTGGGTGTAATAAAAGGAAAAACTGTCCAATATTCAGAGTTTTCCAAAACCAAAATGGACATTTTTGGAAAATAATAAGTGAGTTTGCCACTAGAGTTCTTCAGATAGAGGTTGGATGACAAATTTGACTTGAATTCTAGAAATAGAATTTAAGTATTGAGTCTACAGTCATACTTATTTACACTGGCTCAGGGCTTATAACAACTCCCCATTCAGAAATGAGGCCAAACATGCTCTAGAAAAAGTCCCTCTGACTCTGCCACAGTATTTCAGTGTGTTTCACCAAATTTCTTCTTCCACCATCTCATCCAAACTCAATAACTCTGTGCTTGAATACCAAGTCTCTTTTAGTTCCCTTATGTCGTTTGCATTTAATTGCTCAGCATTTTTAGATATGTATCTCCATTTGACTGCTTGATTTATACTTCCAGCCTTATCCCTAAACACTGTCTTTTCACTCTCTCTCGAGATGGCCATGCTTTTAAAACAGAATTATCCAATCCAAGCTCCAGAAATCCACCTCAGTCTGACACCTAAACCTCTACATCTCTGGAATGGTATTTAAGAGAGGACCCATTGACCTGTATGGTTCAGTTCAGTTCAGTCGCTCAGTCGTGTCCGACTCTTTGTGACCCCATGAATCTCAGCATGCCAGGCCTCCCTGTCCATCACCATCTCCCGGAGTTCGCTCAGACTCACGTCCATCAAGTCAGTGATGCCATCCAGCCATCTCTTCCTTGGTCGTCCCCTTCCTCTCCTGCCCCCAATCCCTCCCAGCATCAGGTCTTTTCCAGTGAGTCAGCTCTTCACATACATGACCTGTATGGTACCTTTCAATTAAAATGTCCTACAGTTCCTATAAGGCATGCCGTGTAGTGTTAGACTGTTTATAAATGCACTTAGAAATTCAGAGAAAAGTAAAAGTCATCTTGCTATATATATTGGTCAAATGATTTTGGCTAATTTTCATCTAGAACAAATGTACAATTATTGAAGTAATGCCATCAACTCTCAGAGATTCAGTTCAGTTCAGTTGCTCAGTCGTGTCCGACTCTTTGTGACCCCATGAATTGCAGCACGCCAGGCCTCCCTGTCCATCATCAACTCCCGGAGTTCATTCAGACTCATGTCCATCGAGTTGGTGACGCCATCCAGCCATCTCATCCTCTGTCGTCCCCTTCTCCTCCTGCCCCCAACTCTACCCAGCATCAGGGTCTTTTCAAATAAGTCAAGTCTTCACAGCAGGTGGCCAAAGTATTGGAATTTCAGCTACAACATCAGTCCTTCCAATGAACACCCAGGTCTGGTCTCCTTTAGAATGGACTGGTTGGATCTCCTTGCAGTCCAAGGGACTCTCAAGAGTCTTCTCCAACACCACAGTTCAAAAGCATCAATTCTTCGGTGCTCAGCTTTCTTCACAGTCCAACTCTCACATCCACACATGACCACAGGAAAAACCATAGCCTTGACGAGACGGACTTTTGTTGCCAAAGTAATGTCTCTTCTTTTCAATATACTATCTAGGTTGGTCATAACTTTTCTTCCAAGGAGTAAGCGTCTTTTAATTTCATGGCTGCAATCACCATCTGCAGTGATTTTGGAGTCCAGAAAAATAAAGTCTGACACTTTTTCCACTGTTTCCCCATCATTTGCCATGAAGTGATGGGACCAGATGCCATGATCTTCGTTTTCTGAATGTTGAGCTTTAAGCCAACTTTTTCACTCTCCTCTTTCACTTTCATCAAGAGGCTTTTAAGTTCCTTTTCACTTTCTACCATAAGGGTGGTGTCATCTGCATATCTGAAAGTATTGATATTTCTCCTGGCAATCTTGATTCCAGCTTGTATTTCTTCCAGCCCAGCATTTCTCATGATGTACTCTGCATATAAGTTAAATAAGCAGGGTGACAATATACAGCCTTGACGGACTCCTTTTCCTATTTGGAATCAGTCTGTTGTTCCATGCCTAGTTCTGACTGTTGCTTCCTGACCTACATATAGGTTTCCCAAGAGGCAGGTCAGGTGGTCTGGTATTCCCATCTCTTTCAGAATTTTCCACAGTTTATTGTGATCCACACAGTCAAATGCTTTGGCATAGTCAATAAACTCAGTTTATATAACAAGATTCATCTTCTAACTCACTTTAGCTGTCAGTCATCATTTGTTGGCTTATCAAATTTCTGATGCCCAGAGGAGAAAATCAGGCCAGGGATGGGTAGCAGCATGTTTATCAACACAGAGGACAGTCTGTGGAACTGTAGGGCAAATACTACGGTTTATGTCCTCCACTTGGTACAAAACCAGAACTACAAGATTTAAAATAATTAGCAATAACATTTGAGGACTGGATTCAATTTAGTAAGGAATTTTGTTGTTCTTGTTGCTCAGTTGCTAATCTGTGTCCAAGTCTTTCTGACCCCATGAACTGTAGCACACCAGGCTCCCTTGTCCTTCTCCGTCTCTGGGAGGTGCTCAAACTCATGTCCATTGAGTCGGTGATGCCATCCAACCATCTCATCCTCTGTCGTCCCCTTCTCTTCCTGCCTTCAATCTTCCCCAGCATTAGGGTTTTTTCCAGTGAGTCAGCTGTTCACATCAGGTGGCCAAAGTACTGGAGTTTCAGCTTCAGTATCAGTCCTTCCAATGAATATTAAGAACTGATTTCCTTTAGGATGGACTGGTTGGATCCCCTTGCTGTCCATGGTACTCTCAAGAATCTTGTCCAGCACCAAAATTTGAAAGAACAGAAACAAGTAAAACAGAGCAAAGAGTGGCAAAATAAATTTTGATGAGGTCTGAAGAAAATTCTAAGGAAACAAGAATAGTGATTGTGGTTGCCTTTAGTCTGATCTCAGAATGCAAAATAATTATTTAGCTAAGTTTGATTTGAAAGAAATTTTCAGTCCAGGTGACATTTTAAATCATTTTTACAAAGCATCTTGAATCAAAATCTACCAAGCAATTTTCATTGCTGCTGATGGGATCTGTATCAAGTCATTCTCTTCCTTCTCACAAGGCAATTCCCTCTTTTATCACTGAACTTCAACATAGAATTATTATTTTGTTTCTCTAGAGGCTCAGGTTACCCACTTTGTATAGCAACAACATCTGTGATAAAACCACCACCACACTGATGCTGTGGTTTTCTCAATAAGATACCAAAATTACATAACTGATATTTTAAGATACTTGGCAGTTTCATTAAATGCTAATCAGCATCATATTCTGTGGCATTATTTTATAGTGTGGATTTTATAAATTGCTTCATCTGGGGCTCTGCTGTTTTTCTATTACTACATTAGAAGTCACATTTTGTTGCAGAGAAAGAAATAAGTAGCTTCCTCTCTTTTTGTTCCTCTCTCTGTGCTTTAGTTTTTTAAAGACTATTTTTAGTACCCAACCTTTCCAACAAGTCAAATGTATAATTCTCCATCTGTAGAAATAAATATGTGATGGATACGAGTCATTTCAACAATGTCTCTTGCTGGCTGACACCTGGCTTTGATTGTGAATGTTTTAAAATAGCCTTTCCCTTGTTTATATGGGCTTTGATTTGTAGGAACAGTTTTCTTTGTCATTATGAAAAAAGGCCTCATTGGGGCCACCTATTGTGAGCTTCTGTTTTGGAGGGAATGTCAGTAGAACAAAGGTCCACTGGCCTTCTGATTAGACTCCTGAAAGCTGCTAAAATGCAAGTATGAGTTTTTTTAACTTTGTGTTGCTTATTTTCAAAAGCATTTGCCAGTTTGTACAATATAATGAATATAAAATTGCCTTTGACAACCAGTGGAGGCTTTAAGGGCTTTCAAATCCTTCAGCTATTTAAAATTGTAAGGAATCTTTTTAAGTATTTTCTTTTAAATCAAAACCTTATTAAAACTCTCAATAGCGTACATTTATCTAATTGCTTCATGAGTTTTTTTCTTAATAGTAATATTCTTGTAACTTCATGTTAATCTACCAATTCTTGTATGTTTTTTAATCATTTTTATGGTGACTTCTAATTTCTTCTTTTAAAATGAATAGCTAAGATGTTAATGCAGTGAGTGGTTATGATGTTCCAAGAACTGTGATAAACACAGCATATTAACATATGTTAATTCATCTAATCTTCATGTTTTCAGTATGAGAGTATTATTCATATTTTTAAATGAGGAGATTGTGGCTTAAATAGGAGATTTGCCTTCCCTATTTACATATGTGTTCAGTAGTTTAGGTATTTATCTGGGATTTGAATCCAGTTCTTCATGATTATAAATTTCATTATTTGTTATTCAGTTTTGTTGACATGCCATACTTTATCAACTATCTTTCCTGAATATTTAGATTTCATCTAGCTGTAAATTATTGCTATAATGAATATCCTGGTACATTTTGCATCTTATTTCACTTCATTTGTTTTCCAGGAGTAGAATCTCTGGGTTTCATGGTTTTTGTAATGAATTGTCATATGCTTTGAAAAGGGTTGCATTGATCAAAAAATGCAAAGAGATGGAGTCTAAAAATAAGAGATCAAAAAGAATGAAGAAAATGCTAAGGTGAAGAACTTAGAAGAAGAAAGAAATGTTGCAAGTCTCTCTGAGAGGAACTGAAGACGTAATTGCCACTTCACTTGGTGCTTCTTCTCATGAAACTTTTTCAATTTATAACACTTATGTAATGAGCATTTTCTTTCATTAAAATCAAGAAAATACAGACTGAGGCCATTTCAGAAAGGTAGGGAGAAACATGCATGTAAATTGGTTCTCAGGTAAGATATTTTTATAAATGAGTACATCTTGGCTAGGTAGAAACATGTGTGTACATTTCAGAATCATATAGGAATGAAAACAGCAAAACCAGGAATCCATACTTGGAAGAACAAGCCCAGGCCATCAAAATAGTCTGAATCAAAGCAGAGTCAGGGTCAATGATTAGGATAGACAGGAGATCATGTCATAGGGTAGGGAAGGCTGGAAAGGACCTGAAAACCGAGCCCATGACAAGTTTGAACCACTTGTTTTTACTGCTTTTTGAGAAAGTTCTGCATTCTTCCTTGAATTTGGTCATGCGTGCCAGGTAGCTTCAGCCATGTCCGACTCTTTGTGACTCCCACGGACTGTATCCTGCCCGACTCCTCTGCCCATGGGATTCTCCAGGAAAGAATACTGGAGTGGGTTGCCAGGCCCTCCTCCAGGGGATCTTCCCAACGTGACCCAGGGATCGAACCCCAGTGTCTTATGTCTCCTGCATTGATAAGAAGCTTCTTTACCACTAGCGCCACCTGAATTTGGTCACTCTTCCTTATCAAATCATGTCATTTTAAAACATTCTTGCCAGAGGAATTATAAAGATAGATGTGTCTGTGTGAGTGTTCACATATGTGTGGAGAGAAAGGGGGAGAAAGGGAGACAGAAAATACAGAAAGAATGAAAATATTTCTCCTCTCTCTAATGCTGGAGAGAACTTTGTTGCTGATTATATGCTTTCTATTGCTACTGCAGGGGGCTCCCGGGTGGCTCAGTGGTAAAGAACCCGCTTGCCAATGAAGGAGACATGGTTTGATCCCTGGATCGGGAAGATCCCCTGGAGAAAGAAATGGCAACTCCAATATTCTTGCCTCAGAAATCCCATGGACAGAGGAGCCTGGCAGGCTGCAGTCCATAGGTCACAAACGGCAGATATGACTTAGCAATTGAACAGCAACATTGATAGTGCAGTAAATAACCACAAACACAGTCGCTTAAAATGCCACAGGTTTGTTATCCTGTAATTCAGTAGACCAGAGTTGCAGGTTCTACTGTTACAGGTTTCAAAGGGCTGAAATCAAAGTGACAGTGAGGTTGTGTTCTTTGTGGAGACATGAGGAAATAGTTCATTTCCTTGCCTTTTTCAGCATCCTGAAGCCATCTGCATGCCTCGTCACATGGCCCCCTCCCTCCTTCTTTAAAGACAGATAACATGGCCTCACTTTGATCCTTATTCTGTAATCACATCTCTCTCCCTCTGACTGACTGCAGCAAGGAAAAGTTTTCTGCTTTTAAGCAATCAAAATAGTTTGGGTCAACCTGGTACTCCTAGAAATTCCATTTCAAGGCCCTTCACTTTAATCATATCCCCAAAGCCTTTTTTGCTATGTTAATAACATGTACCTAGGTTCTGGGGATTAGGGTAGGGACATTTGAGGGGAGATGGGAAAAAGCATTATTCTGCCTACAATATTGACCTAAAAACTAACAAGAATTGGTAAGATGATAAATTGTTCATGTGTGATTAACATGGCATGGGCTGTGATACTCAGTACATTAAAGATACAGGAAAACCTTTAAAATGCATGGGATCTGAAGTCAGACTCTATGAATTGGAGTCCTGGCTCAGTCTCATTAACTGTATGACCTTGTATGAATTATTTTACCTCTACATTCCTTGGTTTTTGCATTTTTAAAGTGTAGATTATAATAGAATGTTCCTTAACATAGTCTGGAGAATAATACAAACATTTATTAGTGGCAGGAAAGGGATGACAAACCTAGACAGTGAGTTGAAAAGCAGAGACATTAGTCTGCTGACAAAGGTCTGTATAGTCAAGGTCACATACGGTTGTGACGGTTGGACCATGAAGAAGGCAGAACGCCAAAGAATTGATGCCTTCGAACTGTGGTGCTGGAAATGACTCCTGGATCAAACCAGTCTATCATAAGGGAGATAAACCCTGAATATTCACTGGAATGAATGGTGCTGAAGCTGAAGCTCCAGTATTTTGGTCATCTGATGTGAACAGAGCGCTGAATGGAAAAGTCCTTGATGCTGGGAGAGATTGAGGGCAGAAGGAGAAGAGGGCTTCAAGAGATGAGATGGCTGACTGGCATCACTGATGCAATGAACATGAACCTTGGGCAAACTCTGGGAGATGGTGAGGGACAGGGAAGTCTGATGTGTTGCAGTCCATGGGGTCACAAAGAGTTGGATGTGACTGGGCAACTGAATAACAGCTTAAGTACTCAGTAAGTGTTATTTACCAAATTCTCATAGAGCACATTAACTTAGCACAAATTAACTATCTTTAAAAAAGAGAGACAAAATATAATCATACATTTTGTTTCTGCAAAATCATTTTGCATAATATGAATATAGTAAATCTATTCAGTGAAATAATGATATATGGTCTTCCCAGGTGGCCCTAGTGGTAAAGAATCTGCCTACTAATGAAAGAGATGCAAGAGATGTGGGTTCAATCCCTGGATTGAGAAGATCCCCTGGAGTAGGAAATGGCAACTGCCTGGAAGATTCCATGGACAAAGGACCTTGGCTGGCTATAGTCCATAGGACGACAAAGAGTTGAACATGACTGAGCACACACATGCATCAGGATCCTTTGACTGTGTGGATCACAATAAACTGTGGAAAATTCTGAAAGAGATGGGAATGCCAGACCACCTGACCTGCCTCTTGAGAAATCTGTATGAAGGTCAGGAAGCAACAGTTAGAACTGGACATGGAACAACAGACTGGTTTTAAATAGGAAAAGGAGTTCGTCAAGGCTGTATATTGTCACCCTGCTTATTTAACTTATATGCAGAGTATACCATGAGAAACACTGGACTGGAAGAAGCACAAGCTGGAATCAAGATTGCCAGGAGAAATATCAATAACCTCAAATATGCAGATGACACTACCCTTATGGCAGAAAGTGAGAAACTAAAAAGCCTCTTGATGATAGTGAAAGTGGAGAGTGAAAAGTTGGCTTAAAGCTCAACATTCAGAAAATGAAGATCATGGCATCTGGTCCCATCACTTCATGGGAAATAGATGGGGAAACAGTGGAAACAGTGTCAGACTTTATTTTTCTGGGCTCCAAAATCACTGCAGATGGTGATTGCAGCCATGAAATTAAAAGATGCTTACTCTTTGGAAGAAAAGTTATGACCAACCTAGATAGCATATTCAAAAGTAGAGACATTACTTTGCCGACTAAGGTCCGTCTCATCAAGGCTATGGTTTTTCCTGTGGTCATGTGTGGATGTGAGAGTTGGACTTTGAAGAAGGCTGAGCGCCAAAGAATTGATGCTTTTGAACTGTGGTGTTGGAGAAGACTCTCGAGAGTCCCTTGGACTGCAAGGAGATCCAACCAGTCCCTTCTGAAGGAGAACAGCCCTGGGATTTCTTTGGAAGGAATGATGCTGAAGCTGAAGCTCCAGTACTTTGGCCACCTCATGAGAAGAGTTGACTCATTGGAAAAGACCCTGATGTTGGGAGGGATTGGGGGCAGGAGGAGAAGGGGACGACAGAGGATGAGATGGCTGGATGGCATCACTGACTTGATGAATGTGAATCTGAGTGAACTCCGGGAGATGGTGATGAACAGGGAGGCCTGGCGTGCTGCGATTCATGGGGTCGCAAAGAGTCGGACACGACTGAGCGACTGAACTGAACTGAACTGATACCTTAAGACAGAGAAACATTTAAGACGTAGAAATATACATCATGCCAGTAACAGGTTCACAGTTCCTAAAACACTCGTGGCTATTAAACCACCTCTGAACTGAACTTGAACCTAATAAACAGCTCAACTGCGCCAGCAGGAAGGACTTCTGTTTGAGTCAGCAGTAATGGTTTATACTTTGCTTATTCATTCATTCAATTAACAATTATTTGTAGGACTTCCACTCTATGTTGGTACTATGCTAGGGATTCAAAGGTTAATAAGTTTTGATCTCCATTCTCAGTGAAATCAGAATAAAATATATAAATTATTACATAGTAAGTATTGCATAAGTATTGTCGGTATTTTAAGAATACTATACTAACACCATTTGTTGTTGTCGTTTAATTGCAAAGTTGTGTCTGACTCTTTTGTGACATCTTGGACCGAAGACCGCCAGTCTCCTCTGTCCATGGGATTTCCCAGGCGAGAATACTAGAGTGGGTTGCCATTTCCTTCTTCAGGGGATCTTCCTGACCCAGGGATGGAGCCTGCGTCTCCTGCACTGGCAGGTGGATTCTTCACCACCAGGGAAGAGGCACATTAATACGAACTTGGGAGACACAGAAGACTTCAACGATAAACTGATCATTGAACTGAACTCATCAAAATCATCCGTGAGATGAGATGGTTGATGGTCTCAACAAAATCATGGCATGGATAAAAGCAAGTGCGGACAAGTGATGGCCCATGGCCTAAATCCTGCCTGCCATCTGTTTTTGTTCTTTACATTTTATTGGAACACAGCTGCACTCATTCACTTATGTTACATACTGTCTATGATTGTTTTCATGATACAATGATAGAATTGGATAGTTGCAGAAGAAACCATATGGCTAACAAACCTACAGTATTTACTATCAGTCCCTTTGTTGAAAAAAGTTTGCTGTCCCTGGCCTTAAACCAAATCAAGAAATTCAGAGTAGCTGAAGGGAAGGTAGTTATAAAATCATGAGAGTTCCACCTTAACAATTGTGACAACAATAGATCATTAGTGTTCTTGCTAATTTAACTCTTTTGCCAGTTTATTAAGATATAAAGTCCTTTGGTACAGATATAAATATAGACATACCTATAGACACAGGTATGTATATGATATTAATATCATACTTACAATATTAAATTTTGTGAATAAATTATATGTAATTGTTTTTGCTGTTTGTACATGAAACTGCCAAATAGGAAATCCTCTATTCTTTTGCTAGAAACAATATAAACATCCTGTATCTCAATTTTGCTCATCTTTTTTTAACCCCTGCTGTTTCTATGTACATGACCTTCCTGTCCCATTTCTCTATAATCTTGAGATTCCAGCCCTCCTGAACTTCCCCGGGCCTTTGCTTTATTAGCTTTCCTCATGCTTCCCTGCATCTTCAGCTCTTCCCACTCTGTAGAATCCTTATCCCATCTGTATTTAGACATGCTCATCTTAAGAAGAAAATTGCTCTCCACTGATATCATTTCCACTCAACTTTTCTATTTCTTATGTACAGTCAAGCTTCTTAGCTGTTTTAAATTTGTGTTCTGTCTCTTATATGCTACTCAACCCACCCCAGCTTATTTTCTGTCCCCATCTCTATATGAAGCTTCTTACCAAGGTCACTAATGGTCTCTACATTGCCATATCAGATGATTTCTTGTGATGCATTTACTTGATATTTGGGCACCATTATAACTTCTTCCTTTTTTTTTTTTTTCGGTTTCTAGCAATTTCATTTAATATTTTATTTTTTTTTAATTTTAATTTTTACTTTATTTTATTTTACAATACTGTGTTGGTTTTGCCATATATTGACATGAATCCACCATGGGTGTACATGAGTTCCCAAACATGAACCCCCCTCCCACCTCCCACCCCATATCATCTCTCTGGATCATCCCCGTGCACCAGCCCCAAGCATTCTGGAGCCGATTATACACAGTGAAGTAAGCCAGAAAGAAAAACACCAATACAGTATACTAACACATATATATGGAATTTAGAAAGATGGTAATGATGACCCTGTATGCGAGACAGCAAAAGAGACACAGATGTGTAGAGCGGTCTTTTGGACTCTGAGGGAGAGGGAGAGGGTGGGATGCTTTGGGAGAACGGCATTGAAACATGTATACTATCATGGAAGAAACGAATCACCAGTCTATGTCCGATGCATTATAACTGCTTATTGCTCTCCTCTTGAACAATTTTCTTGCGGTTTCTGAGAGACAATCTGCTTGTGATTTTCTTTCTTACTTCCTGGCTTTTCTTTCGCAGCATCTCTTATAGGTTCAACTCTTCTTCCTCTAAATATGGGGGGATTCTTAGTTGGGGTTCTCTGAGAAATGGACTAAGACAAGTTTTCATGCAGGAGTTTTGCTAGGGGGTACTTATAGGATTACCACCTCTAAGAGAGAAACGGAAGTAGGATGTGGAAATAAGAGAAAATGTATTACAACAGAGTCCTCAGTCAACCCTACAGAGAGCTCTGCAACTAAGATGAATATCTATTATCTCTCCATTTATCTATCTATTTGTTTATTATACAGGATTGTCTTATACAGCAATGTAAGACTGATGAAATAAATCTGAAATCCTTATGGCAAGCAGTTAGAAAGAAGATAAGCAAACTGGAACCCCAAGAGCATGAGGTGAAACTTGTTCACAAGGGAGAGTCTCTTAGTCAGCAAAGTCCAAAACCCTATAGAAAAAAGGCTTTACAATTGATTGCCAGAATAATCTCCTTCTTGATTAACACATAATCAACTGATTAAAAAGTTTAATCATATCTGCAAAATCCCTTCACAGCGGTACTCATATTAACATTTGACTGGCTAACTGGAGAGAATGTATGAATGCTACAAAATACTTCCTCCAGCTCTCTGAGAGAATATTCCTTTTGCTCCCTTTCCTCAACAGGGGACTCAGGGAACTGTGGCTCATCATAGCCAAGTTGACAGAGCAAACGCCATCACACATGGGAGGACCAAGCCCTTCATGCTCAGAACCATTCTCAGGCCACGGCTACTGGACTTGCTCATTCACCATCAAATTGCCAAGCTGGCAGCCTCTTGGTGGTAGACCACTGGATCCCATGGTCATATGCCCCCATTTCAAGCTTTTTCAAATACAGTGTTAGTATCCTATGATTCCCCTCTGGATTCATTGATACTTCTCTAAAACTATATTTCCTACAATTAGCCTTGACTTCCAGAGCACAGACACCACTGAGCATCTCAAAAATATGAGTGTCCTTCTCATCAGCAATTCTTTATCATCTTGGCAAACAGAGATTTCTGGAAGTCTTACCATGCAATGTAATCAGAGGTGGTTTTCCTAGCCTCACCTGGGACATCCATTCTGACCTGCTCTGTGATCTTCCCTTCACCAACAGCCATGGAAGTTCTTACATTGCTCTTTCATCTAGGGTAGCCCATAAATCTCTACTTTAGTTCTGGTCTAAGCCATCATCATCTGTTGCTGAAACTACTACAATAACCTCTTGACTGGATTCTACCTTCTTCATCTACCTTTTTCTAATACATATAGTGACTGAAGTGGCTGTTTTCAAGCATGCTTATTACCCTTTAGAAAGTTAACATTTTCCTCCAGTTAAATTCCAGATACTCAACAAAGAGCTCCCTGATGTGGCCCCTGCCAGTCTTTCCAGTCTGTCTCATGCAACTCTGCACATTACCCGCAGTGCTCTAACCACATAATATGTTTTAGCTAATTAAACATGTGATTTGTTCTGCTTTAGGATCACCCTCTCACTTCACCCCACACTCTTCTCAAATTTCTACTCATATTTTTAGATCTCTTCTTAAATGCCACTTTCTCCAAATTGCCTTGCCAATCTAATTCCAATCTTTCTTTCTTAACCTCTTATCACATATTTTACTTTCCTTTCATAGAACTTACCATACTTTTCATTATATATCTATTTGTGTGCATTAAGTTTAATGTCTTTTCTTCCACCAAACTATACACTCCATGAAGACAAGGCCTGCAGTGATTTTCAGACATGATATTTCTAGTGCCTGACCCCTACTAAGCATGTGATGGAGGGTAAATGGAAGAATAAGAGTGCAACTCACAAAAGGTTGGACTTTAGCAAGTAGAGAAAAATAAAAATAGAAGAAACAGTTTATCCTTAGAAAGTAAGATCAGCTTCACTTTCAGCGTATTGAGAACTTCCATAAAGTAAGGGCTGCTGATAGCTCTAGAAAAAGTCACGTTTGGCTAAAATGAAGAAATACTCCTAATAGAAAATGGAGAACTGAACTTGGTGAAAAGAGTGACCCTGAGAAGACAGAAATGCTCACAGAAAAGATTCTCAGCAGGAACTGAAAGCATAACGATGTGATAAATCTGCTAGTGATTCTAGAAGACCATGTTCTAAGATACAGACGGTGAACATTCCTATTAGAGATTCTATTGCATGATAAGTCATGATGGAAAGGCCATTAATGATAGACAATAGTGGAAACGTGTATTAAAAAATTTTTTTAATTCAGAACAGTTTTGGGTAGAAAGAAATAGATGAAAGCTTGAACTGAAATTAGGCATCCCCAAGCTTGGATTCCCTGGTGGCTCAGACAGTAAAGTGTCTGCCCACAATGCAGGAGACCCTGGTTCGATCCCTGGGTTGAGAAGATCCCCTGGAGAAGGAAATGGCAACCCACTCCAGTACTCTTGCCTAGAAAATTCCATGGATGGAGGAGCCTGGTGGGCTACAGTCCATAGGGTGGCAAAAAGTTGGACACGACTGAGCGAATTCACTAAGCTTGGATTTGTGCAGATAGAGAAATGAAGAGACAGAAATTCTGCCCTTCAGATGCTTAGAGTCCATGAAGAAATGTAAGAAATATACACACAAGCTATAAACATATAGCAGATTTGGCTTATGGTCAATGGAGAAGAATTACAGAGGTTGAAAGATTTTATGGACTTAATATTTAGATAGAGTTCTGTCATATGATATGTCAGCATCTGGTGTTTAATGTATTTGATCTCATTCCACTGTCACTAAAATTCTGAGTTTAGTATTATCTTTAATTTCCTTGACAAATAAGGAAACTAGAATGCCAAGAGGCTATGCCCAAGGTTGTACTGCTAGTATGAAGTTGTTATCCAAACCCACATCTGACTCCAAAGTTCATGTTCTTTCTAATAATCCAAGTTGATATAGCTTATTGCCATATGTGTGTTACTGTGTGCTGTGTGTGTGTGCATCTGGTGGTAGCATCAAGAAAAGTTCAAGGAAGAAAATGTATTTAAGCTAATCTTTCTGGTTATTTAATGACTAGTGTGTCTTGACTCAAGGCTTGAGAACAAAACTGAAAGGAATGTGTTTGAGAATGCTGAATTTGTTTCCTTTGATAACGAGATATTTCTAGCAAAGCAAAAGTAAGCAGTGCTCTCCTGATCCTCAATTAGCTATAGATCACTGGGATGAGTGGGATCACTGGGATGAAAATTTTCATCCTGGAAAATTTCCATTAAGATACATCTCGTGTGTGCTCAGTTGTGTTAGACTCTTTGCGACCCTATGGACTGTAGCCCTCCAGGCCTCTCTGTCCATGGTATTTTTCAGGCAAGAATACTGGAGCGGGATACCATTTACCCCTCCAGGGGATCTTCCTGACTCTGTGATAGAACCCACATCTCCTGAGTCTCCTATATTGGCAGGTGGATTCTTTTCTACTGAGGCACCTGGGAAGCCCAAGATACGTCTCAGTTGCTGCCTAAAAGAATTTTGAGTGTAAGTAAAAGAGAAGGCAGAGAGATAGTGATATTAATCTTTTAATAAAATGCTTTCAAATACACATGGAAAAATCATTTCTATTGTGTTATGTGAGTTGTCTCAAATTTAATGCTGTTCTATATTTTGGCCACTGAGTCAATGAGGTGATGTTGAGGTTGTATCTACAACTAAGATGGTGGATATGGAACAAGAAAAGGAGAGAGGCAAGAAACTCCAAAAAAGGAAAATAACTAAGAGTTTTTTTGGTGCCATAAGGAAGAGAGAAAACTAATCAAAATTAATATTCCAATTTTTAAGTCTGATCTATCTTTTTTAATGACTCAAATAATGTGTAAGTGCTAAAAACATAATTTTGATCATATAAATTTTTAACTGATCCCTTCTAGCTTTTCTTTATAATAGCTTTCTTTGTTGAGGACAGCCAGTTTAGAATTCTTTCTGTGCTTATGAATATGTCCTAACAGTACCCAGTATTTCCTATTAGTTATGCTCCGTAGTTGTAATAGCACAATGAGAATTAAATTTAATTTAGCAAACAGTTACTGAGAACCTATCGAGGATCAGATATTTTGCTAAGACCTAGAATACAAAGATGACTAAGACCCTAACAGTGTGCGTTTCATTGAAGAAATGAACAATTAGTGGAGCTGACAGGGAAGCAGACAAATAACTATGAAATTGTAATGGAAATGTAATCACCTCAGAGCAATATTTTAAAGCACATTTTCATAAATAATATGGAAAAGGCATGAATTATCAATGGTCTACTACCTGATTTCTTCAGATTATTTATTTTCTCCCATAATAATTATAATAGTTACCTCTTTATCTATTTTATGCTAGACATAATTCTAAACCATATTATTTTATAATTTCTGGTTCTCACATACCCTAAAAGTGGATTCCACCTTAATTTTAATAAGGAAAAAACGTAAACAAAAAATACCTGCCTCAAAGTCACAAATCCAGGAATTTTAATTTGTACCTTCCTGCTTCCAGACTTTCATACTTATCTTTCTGTACTTATTAAAATTATTGCTATTATTAATAGCAATGAGTGCTTACTTAGTGTCCCTAAATATGTCATATCTATTAACTTATGTAACCCTCATTCTACAAATAGGAAAACTAAAACTGATAAAAGGTTTCTTAAAAAATGGCCCACATCACAGAGCTCACATTAGTGGATACTACTTAAGCAATAAGAGTATAAAATTCAGGGGATTTGTCTCAAAAGGAATTCTAACTCCATATTGCAATATATGGCCAATGCTGGAATTCTGTAGGTCCAGAAAGACACCTATCTATGAAGTCAGCTGAAACAAATCATCAGCCTTCCTTTTGACAAGAACCTAAAGGCTCCTTGGTAAGGTATAACGCCAAAAATACAACATCTGATAAGCAAGTAAAACAGAATCACCGTGTTGTGTAATGACTAAAACTACTGTCTCAGGTATAGTGAATCTTCTGTGTTGAAATAAATCAAATATTGGTGGGAAAACTGGTAAGTAGTGGTTTTCAGAAGTGAAATAAAGAGTGGCTAATGGGGTAGAGCTTGTTTTTCTTGGGAATGTAACCTCTTCTGTAGGTCACAGTTGGAATTAAGAGATCTGACTTAATCTTAAATCAAAAAGAGATTAGACTTAATCACTTAAAGTGATGGGCGGGAGAATACAGGGAAGATAACAAAGAGAAAAAGGAATATCTTAGAGAACAGCTAATTCGATCAACACAGATTACATTCACCACAATCCACTCAAAGGAAACATGGAAATAAATAGGTTGAAGAAGAGGATGAGAAAAAAAAGGAGGGAAACAGACAAGGACCATTAGTGCTTTGGGGAGTATTTTAATAATTTTTAAAGGGGATCAAAAAATGGTTGGAATCCCACATTGCCTCTGCTCAGCATCCCTTATTTTGGCATGTCAGTTTTTGTTCAGTTCAGTTCAGTTCAGTTCAGTTCAATCACTCAGTTGTGTCCGACTCTTTGTGACCCCATGGACCACAGCACGCTAGGCCTCCCTGTCCATCACCAACTCCCAGAGTTTATCCAAACTCATGTCCATTGAGTCGGTGATGCTATCCAACCATCTCATCCTCTGTTGTCCCCTTCTCCTCCCACTTTCAATCTTTCCCAGCATCAGGGTCTTTTCCAATGAGTCATCTCTTCACATCAGGTGGCCAAAGTATTGGAGTCTCAGCTTCAATATCAGTCCTTTAGGATTGAACTGGTTGGATCTTCTTGCAGTCTAAGGGACTCTCAAGAGTCTTCTCCAACACCGCAGTTCAACAGCTTCAGTTCTTCAGTCACAAAGTGTGACTCAGCTTTCTTTATAGTCCAACTCTTACATCCATATATGACTACTGGGAAAACCGTAGCTTTGATTAGACGGACCTTTGTTGTCAAAGTAATGTCTCTGCTTTTTACTATGTTGTCTAGGTTGGTCATAGCTTTCCTTCCAAGCTATAAGAGGCTGAACTGAACTAATAATAAATGAGGCCTAGTAAAACCATCATAATCTATCCATGATGTACCTTCTGGAGAATATACGTGTGTTAGACAACCTTCATTCAGGCATGTTATAGTGCTGCTGGCTGTGAATTCAACACTAATGACAATATATATTAAATGAAGTATCTTTAACCAGAAACACACAAACATACAGGTCATGTATTGATTGGTTGATAAAAATATCGGGATCAGATGCTCACAAGAACTAAATTGGGATCAAACATTCAGTATTTATAAATTCAGAGTGTGTGCTTGTGTGATCTTTACAGAACAGAACTATCAGGAAAAAAAGACTCGATTGTACTTGCAGCATCACTTCCTATGTAAATAAACTACTGAATAGCCTGCCATAGAGACATCTGATTCTGTAGCACACTGGTATGTGATGGGCAACTACTGCAACCAGGGGTGCAGGGGGGCTGTTGCTGAGCAGAGCCAGTGCATGGATGATTTGCCCAAGCCCCGAGGGAAAGGAAAACTTGGAACCAAGGAAAATAGGCTAATTCAGATGACTGGGGAACATACAGAAGCAGAGCCTGGACCCAGGTGGTGCAGTGGTAAGGAATTTGCCAGCAATGCAGGAGAATTAAGAGACGTGGGTTCACTCCCTGGGTCGGGAAGATGCCCTGGAGTAGGAAATGACAATCCTTTCCAGTATCCTTGCCTGGAGAATCCCATGGAGAGAGGAGCCTGGCGGGCTAGAGTCCACGTGGCCATAAAGAGTCAGACACGACTGGGTGACTGAGAACACAGCATGTGCTGAGTATAGCATAGAATGTCAAAGTTCTAAAGTCTATAGCTGAGCTGAGGAACCAACAGGAAAAAATAAATGAAGGATTCTCTTTTTAACTTTTTATAAATTTATTAACTGAAGGATAATAGCTTTACGGAATTTTGTTGTTTTCTGTGAAGACTTCAACATGAATCAGCCAGATGTATGCATACATCCCCTCCCTTTTGAACCTCCCTCCCATCTGCCTCCCCACCCCACCCCTCTAGGTTGATACAGAGCCCCTGTTTGAGTTCCCTGAGACATACAGCGAATTCTCATAGGCTATCTATTTTACATATGGTAATGTAAGTTTCCATGTTATTCTCTCCATATATCTCACCCTCTCTTCCCCTCTCCCTGTGTCCATAAGTCTGTTCTCTCTATCTTTTTCTCCATTGCTGCCTTGCAAAAAAATTCATCAATACCATCCTTCTAGATTCCATATATATACATTATATACAATATTTATCTTTCTCTTTCTGAGTTGTGGCTCAGCTGGTAAAGAATCAGCATGCAGTGCGGGAGACCTGGGTTCAATCCCTGGGTCGGGAAGATCGCCTGGAGAAGGGAAAGGCAACTCTTTCCAGTATTGTGGCCTGGAGAACTCCATGGACTGTACAGTCCATGGGGTCACAGAGTTGGACACAACTGAATGACTTTCACTTTTACTTTTTCACTCTGTATAATAGGCTCTATTTTCATCCACCTGATTAAAACTGACTCAAATGCATTTCTTTTTATGGCTGAGTAATATTTCATTGTGTATACGTACCACAACTTCTTTATCCATTCAGTTGTTGATGGACAGCTTCCATGGATTGATGGAAGCTGTTGATGGATTCCTTCCAATAGGTTGCTTCTATGTTCTAGCAATTGTAAATAGTGATGCAGTGAACATTGGGGTACATGTGTCTTTTTCAATTTTGGTTTCCTCAGGGCATATGCCGAGGAGTGGGATTGCTGGGTCATATGGTGGTTTTATTCCTAGTTTTTTAAGGAATCTCCATACCGTCTTCAATAGTGGCTGTATCCGTTTACATTCCCACCAAAAGTGCAAGAGGGTTCCCTTTTCCCCACACCTTCTCCAGCATTTACTGTTCGTAGACTTTTTGATGATGGTCATTCTGATCAGTGTGAGGTGATATCTTTGTAGTTTTGATTTGCATTTCTCTAATAATGAGTGATGCTGAGCATCTTTTCATATATTTGTTAGCCATCTGTATGTCTTTTTTGGAGAAATGTTTGTTTAGCTCTTTTCCCCATTTTTTGATTGGATTGTTTGTTTTTCTGATATTGAATTGTATGAGCTGCTTGTATATTTTGGAAATTAATCCTTTGTCAGTTATTTTATTTGCTATTATTTTCTCCCATTCTGAGGGCTGTCTTTCACCTTGGTTATAGTTTCCTTTGCTGTGCAAAAGCTTTTAAGTTTAATGTTTCAGGCTAAAGCTGGACTCAATGAAACAGGTGAGGAATGGACTTTATATTAGACAACTGAGAAGAGAAACTGTAGTCACAGTTCAACTTCAGAGTATAGTCATGGCTCCGAGGGCTCATCTGCCAGCTTATCTAATTTGGGATACACTTCTTGTTACTAACAGATAAGGGTTAAAGGATACAAGCAACTACTCCAAAGGCAAAGCTTAACAGAAGCTACGCAGTTGTAGAACATTGCTAGAAATGTTATTTCCATAAGCTTTGGGAGACGAAAATGTATTTTTCCCCAAGTATCCTATTACAGATTTAAATAAATAACTAACCATTTCTCACCACCACCATAAAAGAAAGCCAAAAGTGAAAGTGTTAGTTGTTCATTGGTGTCTGACTCTTTGGGACACCCTGCCAGGCTCCTCTGTCCATGAATTCTCCAGACAAGAATGCTGGAGTGGACTGCCATTCCCTTCTCCAGGGGATTTCCCTGACTTAGGGATTGAACTCAGGTCTGCTGCACTGCAGGCAGATTCTTTACCATCTGAGCCACCAGGGAATCAAAAGAAACCCAAGGCAGAGAGCTATTCTAAAAACTTGAAGTCTAAATTTGCCTACTAATCAATACCTCCTACAGAAGTCTTCTGTCAGCACAAGCCTGGAATTGCATTTCAGAAATCATCTGGTCAAAATGTATATCAGGTGACTTGGAAATCTGTCACAATTAACAGTCATTGTAAGTAAAAAATATTATTTATACAATACCACGAGGTCTATATCTGAGATGCAAAAATAGGTTTGGATATTGGCTTATATCTCCCACTAGATGACATATTTACCACCAAGCTGCAAACAGGGTCTCTGCAACACAAGCCACTTAAAAAGATTTCTTGTATATTTCATTGCCTAATAAAAAGCCTGATGAGAAACTTTTATTGTCATACATTTTCATATTTTTGAGCTCTGGCAAACACATTCCTGACAGCAAGGTAATCAATATGAATAAGGAAAGGCATTTTAAAGAAACTTTTAATCTTCAGCATTGAGGTTTCCATCAAAGTCTCCTTGATTTGCACATCCTCCCAAAGCATTTTTTCCCAATTATCTTTTGTGTTCTTTCTGGCCGCTGCTGATGAGTAATTTTACAACACAGAATGCTATTAAAACATGCACTCATGACCCCATTGTGATACAAAGCAAATAATGCACACGGGGAATGCAAGCACATAACTGCTAATCTTGCTTTTTAAATGCGTCTGAACTTGACCTATTGGAATGCTCATTATAGAATGCTTGACCGCTTGGCAAAACCCAGGAGGCAAGACACCATCTCAGGAAGGCAGATACCCTGAAAATAAATCCCTTGAAGGACTGTAATGTGGCAGGAATTGACTGAGAAAAATGCAGTTCCATGTCGTGAAGTAATCTGCTTAAACCCTACAAACAAGCCGCTGCTCCTAAAAGCTCTATAAACGAGGGCTCTGTGGCAGCTGATTTGATCAACGAATGACTTTTAGATGAAAGAAAACAATGAATAACAACGGAACATCAAGAGCATACATTTAGAGATGCAGACAGCATAACGTCTTTTGTTGTCGTTGTTGTTTAGTTGCTAAGTCGTGTCCTACTCTTTGCGACCCCGTGGACTGTAGCCCACCAGGCTCCTCTGTCCAATGTGATTTTCCAGGCAAGAATACTGGAGCGGGTGGCCATTTCCTTCTCCAGGACATCTTCCTGACCCAAGGATTGAACTCTTGTCTCCTGCACGGACAGGTGGATTCTTTAACACTGAGTCACCAGAAAGTCCTTTACTCTGAAGCAAATATTTTTTATCCTGATGCAAAGAAGGTTTTCCAATTTTGCATGCCTTAAAACCTAAACGTGACCATAATCATGTATACTGAAGCATTTTCACTCATTCTGTCCACTCTAAAATGACAGGGTCACAGCCAGCACAGAAACACAAGATGGAATAAATCTTAGAGAAAATTCTGGTCTGCATTTTTCTGATGGGGAACTCACACAGCTAGTTTTAAAATGGTACTGGAACACAGGTGTCTACAACAAAGCAAACCGCTCATATTCCACCTATGTAAATGTCAGACATACCTGTGAGCTATTATCCTATTATTCTTTACTTCATGTAATGCATAAATTTCAAAAAAACAGAGGTGATGACATTGGGGAAAATAAACCAAATTATTTAGCAGAACTTTCTGTATTGGTGTAAATATTTATAGTATAGTCAATGTTTAGGCAAATAGAAATTGTCAATAATCAAGTATGAAAACTCATCATTAGAATTCATAATGAACACATTATATTTTATTAATTTTTCTGAAGAAAAATATGCAAAGTTTTGATATCTTAAAATTATATAAATATTTCAGTGTTTTAATGAGAATAATTATGAGCTTGGAGAATAACGCCAAAACACAAAGAAACCAAAAATAAAATCCAAACCCCAAACCCAGCATAGTAAGTTTAGAGACTAGAATTCCATAATTCCCAATTATATATCCTGCTGAACTGAAAGTTACAAGAGCCATGAGAAGCTTGGAATTATGCTACATTCAAAATCTTTCAAAGGAACATTTCTTAAATATCACTCATTTAACAACTTCACAAGTAATACTAGTGTGATCATTTGGTCTTTCATAGGATGAAAAGACACTAACGTACTCAAACTCCTGGGAAAAAAATCTTGATTATTACTGCCAAAGGCATGAAATTCGTTTATAATGAAAGGAATTTTAGGAATATTTACCCAACCTTTATTTGTTTACCAAAACAATGAAGGTTTTCTACAATGTACCATAATTCTACAATAAACTTACATATATAAATAAGTGTATTTTTTCCCAATTCTTTAAGTATTGAATCTGACATAGTGTTTCTTCTCCAGCACTGTATAAAATCACACTTCCATTTAGCTCAACAAGAATCAAGTGCCTAGAATTCTGAGCATCTCACATTGTGATATGTGAACTGTTTTCTCCAATTGTGAACCTGCCACTATTGAATGCTTATTAATGAAAGTTGGAAAGTATCATTACACATTATTGTAGAATGTGATTTCATATAGGAAATTTTTCCTTAAATCCATCATAAAAATATTCTCTCACATACATATGCATATATATAATTTAAATACAAATATCTACAAAGCTTTGATGAAAATATATAATATGGTGTCTTTGTTAAGAGTAAGAAAAAAGATAATTTCATTTCCATCCAGGAAAAAATAGCTACAATCCAGGTGCTTTGTATAATTATTCCTACAAAGCTTTTTAAGAATTAGTTCTAGTTCTAAGGTTAGGCCTTGTTTTAATTCACTAGGATGTCTCAAAAGCACCTGATTTTTCTCCATCACCCTTAAATAAGCAGGTAACTTGTATGACCCTCCAACAATTCCTAGTTCAACTCTCATAGATAAATACAGCTATCTCCAGCCACATTGTGCCTGATCTAAAATACTCAAGAGGAATTCAGAAGGCAGTTATACAAGACAAAAAGGTGGCTTTGTGTACAGAAATCTCAGGAGAGAGAGATAGTGGTGCCGATTTGCTTGTGGGTACTTCTCTACTTGCCCAGAAAATATAAATTCTTTTAGTTAACGATGGCTGTAACTCAGAAAAGCCTGTGTTTTTACATAGAGAAGTGTTTTGACTGTACTATCAGAACACCTATTAAGGAAGATATGCCCGGAATGTGTCCTTCTTCACCACCCTCTCCTCCTCTCCTCCGCATGCTTGCCACAGTGCGTCCTTGAGAGTTTAGCAGAGGTAGATACTATTTCTATTTTTATGCACGTGGTAGAATACTTTTCAGGGCTAAAGGCTACAAGTCTTTTGATTTCTAACCCAGGATCCTGTTCACTCTACACACTGGAGGTGGCTGAATAAAATGATAAAATTAGCACTCTCAGGGAAGAAGAGAACTGCTGCCAAATATGCCCACTTTTTAAAGTGATGTTTACTTTTCCCAACTCTGAACTTAAATTTTAATGAAAAGGACAAGACCATAAAGACACCTTTCTCCTAATGCCATCTGGTGAGCAAATATTGGCCACCTTTAAATAAGAATATAACTGTACCTAGTGGGTACCCAGGTATGTGATTCACGATGCCAAGCTGACTCAAGAGCTGGTATTTTCTTGAGCTGGATAGTCTCTGGGGCTTTGCAGCTTAAACTGTGTAGCACATCTAATCACTTGAGCCTGGCATTCAACCCAGGTCAGGTTCCAGCACGTGTGTCATAAGGTATTTTGCATACCTTAAGGCTCAGCTTCCCAGGTGGTGCTAGTGGTAAAGAACCCACTTACCAATGCAGGAGACTTAAGAAACACGGGTTAGGTCCCAGAGTCAGGAAGACCCCCCAGAAGAGGGCATGGCAACCCACTTTAGTATTCCTGACTGGTGAATCTTCATGGACAAGAGGGGCCTAGTGGGCTACTGTCCATGTGGTTGCAAAGAGTCGGACACAACTGAAGCAGCTTAGCACGCAAGGCTCGGCTGGAGAGCTGAGTATATATATAGCAGCCAATCCATTGGCTAAGGAGAAAGTGGTTAAACATTCCAAGGTATCTGTTGCAGCTGAGCCTTATATATATATATATACACATATATATGGGCTTCCTGGTGGCTCAGATGGTAAAGACTCCACCTGCAGTGCCAGAGACCTGGGTTTGATCCCTGGGTTGAGGAGATCCTTTGGAGAAGGGCATGGCAACCCACTTCAGTGTTCCTGCCTGGAGAATCCCCATGGACAGAGGAGCCTGGTGGGCTACAGTCCATGGGATCACAAAGAGTAGGATGTGACTGAGAGAACTGTGCTTACATATATCTATAAATATATACTGTGCTGTATATATACAGTAGGCAAGCTTGCCTCCCTAATTATGCCTTGGGGATATTTCTCACCACTAAAATGAATTTTATAGTTATCTTAATATGATAACTATCTTTAGATGAATGTGCTGATGTAGGTGAACAGATACACTATTGATACAGCAGAATGTCTTTCTCAGCATCTGCCTTTTTAGGAAGATTTCACTCTCTGGGTAGAAGGATAAGCGCTGAGAAATATGACCTTGCAGTGACAGAATGTCAGTGTGCAGCGTGGGCAGCTGAAGCAGTGCGTGGCAGCCTCCCTTTATTGCCACATATACTAAAGTATTTATGTGGTGCTGGTCCTCATCGAAATATCAGCGTTGTCTCCAGGTCAACCGGCAGCTCATCAAAGCTCTAATTCTTATAGAAGCCAAATAGAATTCTGATCAACAGTAAAGCTTCTACAAAAATTCAAATAACAACGAAAATGAAAGGATTCCTAAAGATGAACCAAAGACAACATTCTTTACATTTTTCCAAACCAGAGTAATAGCTACCTTTGCCACACATTTGAGCATTTATGCTATGAAAAAAAAAAAAAAAAGCATTAACATGTCCTGATCTGTTAAACAGTTTTTCTTTCTTTGATTTCCTTTTTCTCCCTTCCAGGTTTGCCCTTAAGAGGCATTTCCTGCCCTTATCAATTCTTAAATTACAGTATTAAGACTCTGCATTAAGACTACTGGGTATTTGCACCAGTGTAAAATACAATAAAAATCTATTTTTAGATTCTATAAACAAGAACATCAAACTTTTGTATAGGAGAAAATAAAAATTCTGTGTATTAGCTTCAGAAACATTATTGATGTCTGTTCTAAAACAATGTTGCTTAACTCTGCTAATTTTAAATGATTCACATGACCTTTTTTCTCTTTTCCCTTATTGGACATTTCTTTGCTAAGTATTGGAAGTCTGCTTTTTTCCTTTGGAAAACCTCATCTAGCTAGCTTTTGCAACTCTGTCCTTTGAGAATATTACAGAATGAAATAAAGAGGTTGGGGTAATGGAGGGGAGATTTAGACAGAAGGAAAAAGAGTTCTCATTGTTCTGTGCTAGTAGAACTAAATGTCCACCTCATTATGCTTGATTTCATTTATTTCCTGTCTCAGGAGTTTACAGAAAGCTGACTCTCTTCTCCTGAACAAGAAGTGTGTTATGGTCATGCGAACAGAGAACCAAAGTCATTTGTTTTAATATCAACATTTCCCTGGGGGGTTAGAAGGCTGTTGAAGTTATGACTTTGGTCTATGACTCTAAATTTAAAATTGCAATATTAGCATTTCCTAGAAACTATACTGCTACGTATTTCTCCATTATAAATTCCTGGAAAACAAAATCCCTTTACCACCACTGACACATTTTAGAACTGCTATCTGGAAATAGGTTCTAATCAGCAAAACATGTAAGACTAAGTAAGAAATTAGAAAAGACATAGGGGGAAAGACTGATTTTCTGTACCTGAATGTGGAATTTACACTCATACATTATTTTCCACCTAGCACTAAATAGAGTTTACGGGGAGGTTCAAGCCAACAGATGTGACTCATTAGATGTATTTGTCACACGAAGGGGGAAAGCCCCTTTCAGTAGCTGCTGCTGCTGCTGCTAAGTCACTTCAGTCATGTCCAACTCTGTGCGACCCCATAGACGGCAGCCCACCAGGCTCCTGCGTCCCTGGGATTCTCCAGGCAAGAACACTGGAGTGGGTTGCCATTTCCTTCTCCAATGCGTGAAAGTGAAAAGTGAAAGTGAAGTCACTCAGTCGCGCCCAACTCTTAGCGACCCCATGGACTGCAGCCCACCAGGCTCCTCCGTCCATGGGATTTTCCAGGCAAGAGTACTGGAGTGGGGTGCCATTGCCTTCTCCATTTTCAGTAGCAGTGATGACTGAAGTTTAGTCTGTGACAAACTCAATGAATGACTCAAAGCAAGTTTTCATCTCCCTTTGGGCCTCAGATTCTTCAACTGCACAATCAGAGTAGTTCCAACTTCAGCTCTTTGTTGTTGTTCAGTTGCTCAGTTGTGTCTGACTTTTTGTGACCCCATGAACGGCAGCATGCCAGGCTTCCTTGTCCTTCACTCTCTCTCAGAGTTTGCTCAAACTCATGTCCATTGAGTCAGTGATGCCATCCAACCACCTCATCACTTTATGTTTCTATAATATATTAAAGTATCCTGGATAATGCAAGAAAAGGAATCTGCTTATTGGAGAAGCACTTTAAAATGTGTCTCATGGGGTGTTTAGAAAAATCATTGTTCCACTGAGTTTACCATCCTTAAAGAAAAGAAACACATTTTTTTACTTAAATTTTTTTCTTATTAATATAATAAATATTCTTTATCATCAACTTGATCTATTGATGACAATCCTGGCCCATTTGCTTCCAGCAAGCTTCTTTAATGATGACTTATAATTTAAATCCATTACCTGCTGTTAATGCTTCAAACAAACTCTGATTTGGGGGGTTATGAGTAACACGAATACATTGACTAAATCAATTCAGCCTATGCTTTGTTTACATTGCTTTATTTCTTTAAGTGTTTATACTGTCACAATGCCTGAATGGTGTTTTAAAGTCACTAAATTAAAAAAAAAAAAAACTATCAATCATCTAAACTTTAACTTGAATTAAAAAAAAACAAATAAAGACAAAATGAAAAAACACTCCAAAAGACAAAAACAGCAAGCTCTAAATATATGTGAGTGGGGTCTGTGTGTATGTGTGTGAATCTGAGTATTATAAAATAATTGATATGTAAAAAATCATAGCATTCTCTTACACAAAACAGGAGATCCAAAAGAGATTAAAAACGGAATGGAAAATTCCAATGGATTCTTGGTCTGGGGGAATATAAAGAGAATTTCCTTTCCTTTGTCTACATAGCTCACTTCTTAGAACAATCCTGTAAAAAAAATTGATAGTTTCCCCTTAAAAAATCAGAGAACTGAAAGGTATAGGTTAAAAAAAAAAACAACAACTATAAAAATGATTCTTCTGTTTGTGTGTGTGTTTGCTCAGTAGCTCAGTCATGTCCGACTTTCTGCTACCCTGGGGACTGTAGCCCGCCAGGCTCCTCTTTCACGGCCTTCTCCAGCTGAGAATACTGGACTGGGTTGCCATGATCTCCTCCAGGGGATCTTCCTGACCCAGGGATCAAAGTTGTGTCTTCTGTGTCTCCTGTGTTCCCTGCATTGCAGGTGGATTCTAACCCACTGAACCCCCTGGGAAACCCTTATTTTCTTCAGAGGTTCTCAAAAAGGAGTCCCTGCTTTTGGAGATTGTGGGCCCACCAAAATTAAATGTAATATTTTGTAGGTGTGTCATAATATTCATTTTAATCAAGTTCTCAAAAATATACATTACTAAAAAGACTAATAACTACAGGTCTGGTCCAAATGAGAAATCTTCATCCCAAAGCGAAGAGCAATTTTCCATAGTCACACCATTAGCCAGGGACATGAACAGCCCCAGAACCGAAATGCCTAAGGTTACACTGCTGCACACTCAACTTTGTGCCGTCTCTTGAAAAAATTCTGTCTGCTTTATCTTTTGCAAACCTAAAGGAAGCTTACAGAGATTTCAAGGATACCATTTCAATTTTAACATTTATTGTCATTAAAATTACTTTTTAAAGATCAGTCTGATAAGAATTAGCCCCAGAGAAAGAATTCCTCAAAAACAAAACAAAGCTCTCATACACACAGGACGAAGTCCTAGTTTCATTCCTACTTAGAGAAGCAAAAATTACCTATGTCTAACACTCAGTGTTTGAACATCCACTGGAATTTAAATAAAATAGGCAAAGAGTTTCCTCTAGTATTGCAGACCTACTTGGAAAGAGCACTTTTCTTCTGCCAGTTTTACTGAAATGAGATTTATTAACATAATCACATAAATAAATTATAATTAGTAAAGAATATTGCATATAAGCCTGTACTAACTCACTTCTTTTTACGAGTTTTCTCCTGTTATGTGTTTTTATGAAAATTATTTTTATTTTAGAAAGTGTTGCCAAGATGTACTGGTTATTAAATATGCCTTCAGAGCTAAAGCTGCAGGAACATTGCACATTTCCCATATCTTTTTCTGACTCACTTTCCTTCCAGAGAGAACAAGAAAGAGTTCCAAGGAGAGGAAGAAATAGCTGTAATATGTTTATGGGCATTTAATGCTAGATGGTTTAGCATGCTTGATTGCTATTGGCGAGTCAGAGCAAAAGGATGACAGTAGAATCCATCATGTTATGTTATATCATGCAAAATTTTAACAAAGGCAAGACAAGCTATGTTGCTGATTTCAGCAATGTGCTATATTTGATAGCAAGTCTAAAAAGAAAACCACTAAATTGTAAAAATGCCTTAATTCTTAAGGTAGTGAAATATATTTTCTGAGCTGAGAATATAATGGGCAGGGAGCATAAGCTGATAGGATCACACAGCATAGTCCCTACAGTGACTTTAAACCCAGTAATTCTTTATCAAGACCCAGAATGCCAGACAGTGAATCACTAATATTCTTGATTCAGAACTTAAATTTCCATAACTAATTAAGTATTTCCTCTTGTATAAAGAGTAAGATACAGGTTTCCTATTCAAGGAAGTGACCACACTTTGTCTCCATATAAAGTATAAACCAATGTGAAAAAAAGAGAAAGAATTTATATCTCAGTGACCACTGGAAGACAAAATACCCACAATACTCTTAGTCTTCAAAATGCAGACTAAGAAACTAAAACCTAAAGATAAACTACACTGGGGAAAAAAGGAAATAATAATGGAGGTCAAAATGCTGAAAAAGGAAAATAAAATTATCTGTCTGTATGTCCCTTTATAATTTACATTAATGACATTTCCTCATTAAAATGCAATAGTAATAGAATAAATAAATTGGGAATGGAAAGGAGTGATTAAATCATCGTGTCTAACACTTGCCAAGGGAAGGCAGATTTCCCTAGACAAAGGAACAAAGATGAAAGAAAAATATTTTAAAAAATCAATAGATATTATATCAGCATCTGCAAAAGGTTCAATGAGCATACAGCCTACAGATATCAAGTAGAGGTACTGGCATCAGTAGTGAGCAAGCGGCACAAAGTACCCGTATCAACTCAGAATCCTGTGCTGTATTTTCAGACACCTAATATATTGGCCTGGAGCTTTGCTAAATCAATGCTTCTCTGTTTATACTCATGTAGAAAATGTAATCTGAGTTTCAATGCATTTTTAATTTTGTTCAATCTTGCATTTGTTCAACCAAAAACAATTTAAAAGAGAACCAAGGCTATCAGCCTCACAATGAGCAAGTGCAACTCCTCACTAGGGAGTTCTTGAATCTGCCATAAAAATCAACAGTGTGCACCTAATAGTTTTCTTTTAATCTGAGCAGTGAAAAGTGAATAATCACATCAGATATCCTTCAAGGCCTCTTTGGTTTCCAGATTAAATGTGTAATGTGACCTGTCATCCTGCCACATTCTCTCTGCATTTCCATTTTAAGTAATCATAAATAAGAAAACCTTGCTGCTGTTTGGCATGGCACAGCTGTTTGATTCAGCTGCATTTCAAAGCCTTAGAAATTGCACTCATTCCTTCTTTAGAGTCCTTGTTCATCTCAGAGGTTTTCAACTGAAAGATTCTTTATTGTACTCAAATCTTGTCCCATAGGAATTGTTTCGATTACTCAGCTTGTGAAGAATCTTAGAAATCGAATTGGGTCCACAGCAAAAAACCCCAACTGTTTTCCTGGAAAGATAAAGAGAGAAAATGGAAGATCAGATGGAAAATTAGGCAGAACACGACAAGAAGGATGTCAGTAGTGGGTTTAAAGTGTTAATAAAGTGAATTCCTTAATGTATACATCTTGGTATACAAATAATTTTCCAACCACTGTATGACCAAATGTAAGAGAAGATATTTTATTTACCTCATGCTTTTTATGCTAGAAATCAAGATAATTCAAAAAATGTAACACATATTTGTTAATTATCAGAGAGACTGAGCAGTCTGCATGTCACTGATGAGAGCAGAAATCGAGTCGAGAGCAGCAACTGATAGATATCAACTGCCTCACATGTGACATGTGAACAAATTCCCATCCACCCTGGACCATACCAGTTCTTCTCAGACTTGATGCTTTACAGACACTTTTTTTCTCGAAAGATCTCATGGCTTTTCACCAGACGTGGTGAATAAGACAAAAGACAAGGAAGCTATTACCAATCTGGAAGAATAATTTTAAGTGACTAATTTATGTCCACATTAAAACAATAAGAATATTAATCTGGATATGTTTTCTTTTATTTATGTTCCACAATAATTGTAACAAAGGCCAAGCAGGTTTTATTATTCACCAACATTTCAGTAGACAAATTATACATATTCCTAACAAATAGAATAAATACATTCTATGAAATGACTACTATTTCACATTGATTTCCTTCAAAGTTTGTTGATTTGTATTGAATTCTTCCTAGGATATCAAAATGATTAACAATTCTAATCACAGCTTGGATAAATACAGTATGTATTCATTATCTGAGAATAATTGTTGCTGAACAGAAAGATAACCCATTTAAATGGGTACCTAAATTTATAACAAATACTGAAAATATAGGTTTATTGAAAACTTTTAACATTGAAAAATGAAACAAAGAACCACAAAATAAATTTCTACTTGCACCCATGATGGAGTAATAGGGACTAGATTTACCCTCTTGCATTTACAAAATAGGACAAAACAAAGAATATATAAAACTATTATGTCCAGATACTGGCCAATAGGCAGCACAGAACTGTTCATCCCTAAGAAAAATGAAAAAAATAAGGTGAGCACAAAAATTGTCTCTACTTATTGCCTGAAGGCGATTTAAAAGATGAAGCACAAGACGGGTGGAAGAGGGGAAGCTCAAGAGGGAGAGGATATATACATAATTATTACTGATTCGCACTGATGTACAGCAGATATCACCACAACATTGTAAAGCAATTATCCTCCAATTAAAAAGAAAATTTAAAAATAATGTAACAAATGATTAAAAAAAGAAGCTGAATCTCATAAGAGGGAAACTCATGCAGAGACTGGTGGTCTTACTGAGTTAAAGAGAAAGGAATGGAGTTCATGAAGACTAAAGTAGCTATACGGAAAGTGAGGCGGTATCAAAAGAAAGAAGCTCTGGAGATCTGCAGTGAAGTATCTTCAAGTCTTTGGCTGAGTGCTAATCTCCTTGTGAAGCTGAGTAAAGAACTACTAGGAAGAAGCCAGCCAAAAAATTCTGAGTTTATACAAGATTATCAACAATTCATATTACCACAAGCTAAAATGGAAATACCTACATATAGAGTATATTGGCAATGGATAGGAGACTTCAAAAGGCATTACCTTATTTGCAAAGGGTAGGCAGGATTTGCTAAAATTAGCCTTAGACTGGGCTTCCCTGGTGGCTCAGAGGGTAAACAGTTTGCCTGCAATGCAGGAGACCCGGGTTTGATCCCTGGGTCAGGAAGATCCTCTGGAGAAGGAAATGGCAGCCCACTGCAGTGTTCTTGTCTGGAGAATCCCATGGACGGAGCAGCCTGATAGGCTACAGTCCATGGGGTTGCAAAGAGTCGGACGTGACTGAGCGACATCACTTACTCACCTTACTTTTAGCCTTAGACTGCAGGGTGCCCTGGACTCATACACTGTGTGCAAGTGTGCTCAGTTGCATCCAACTCTGCAACACAATGGACTGTAGTCCATGATGCTCCTCTGTCCAGTGGATTTTCCAGGCAAGAGTACTGGAGTGGGTTGCCATTTCCTCCTCCAGGGGATCTTCCTGACATTACCTTAAAAGCAAGCTCTGGAAAGATCAAACTAAACCCAAGCAACAAACTGTATGCCAGAAACAAGTGCAACAGTATTGAAAAGAATAAATAAATTTTGGAATTAGACATCTAAAAGTACAAAATTGTTGTCATTGAGTCTCTCAGTTGTGCCCTGTTCTTTGTGACCCCATTAACTGCAGCATACCAGGCTTCCCTGTCCTTCATTATTTCACAGTTTGTTCAAACTCATGTCCATTGAGTCAGTGATGACATTGAACCATCTCATCCACTGTTGCCTCCTTCTCCCCTTTGCCTCAATCTTTCCTAGCATAAGGGTCTTTTCCAGTGAGCTGGCTCTTTGCATCATGTGGCCAAAGATTTGGAGCTTCAACTTCAGCAACAGTCCTTCCAATGACTATTCAGGGTTGGTTTCCTTTAGGACTGAATGGTTTGACCTCCTTTCTAGTCAAGGGACTCTCAAGAGTGTTCTCCAGCACCACAGTTTGACCATAAATTCTTCAGTGCTCAGCTTTTTTTTTTTTTTTATTGTTCAGATCTCATATCCATACATGACTACTGGAAAAAACATAGCTTTGACTGTATGGACGTTTGTAGGCAAAGTAATGTCTCTGCTTTTTAATACACCGTTTAGGTTTGCTATTGCTTTTCTTCTAAGGAGCAAGTGTCTTTTAATTTCTTGGCTGCAGTCACCATCTGTGGTGATTCTGGAGCCCAAGAAAATAAAATCTGTCATTGTCTAATTTTTCCCCACCTATTTGCCATAAAGTGATGGGACTGGAGGCCATGATCTTCATTTTTTGAATTTTGAGTTTTAAGCCAGCTCTTTCACTCTCCTCTTTCACACTCATCAAGAGGCTGTTTAGTTCCTCTTTGCTGTCTGCCGTTAAGTGATATCATCTGCATATCTGAGGTTGTTGATATTTCTCCCTGCAATCCTGATTCCAGTGTGTGAGTCATTCCGCCCAAATCAAAAAATTACCAGGAATGTATATAGCAAGAAATTATGAATTGTAACTAAAAGTGTTAGGGGCTGAATCTTGCCCCCTCCCCACAATTCACAGGTTGAAACTCTAACCCTTACTACCCCAGAATGTGGCTATATTGGGACATAGGGCCTTTAAAGACATAATTAAGCTAGAATGATGTTATTAGGGTGAACCTTATTGCAATCTGAGTAGGGTCCTTATGAGAGAAGGTATTAAAGATACACGAGAGATGCACATACACAGATAAAAGAAGGACCACGTGAAGAGACAGCAAGAGGGTGGTCTTCTGCAATGCAAGGAGGGTCTCAGAGAAAATCGACCTTTGTTTTTGTTGTCCAGTTGCTTAGTCATGTCTGACTCTTTGGGATTCCATGTACTGCAGCACGCCAGGGCTCTCTGTCCCTCACCATCTCCTGGAGCCTGCTGAAACTCATGTCCGTTGAGTCAATGATGCCATCCAACCACTCATCCTCCGTCGTCCCCTTCTCCTTCTGCCTTCAATCTTTCCCAGTATCAGGGTCTTTTCCAATGAGTCAGCTCTTCGCATTGGGAGGCCAAAGTACTGAAGCTTTAGCTTCAGCATCAGTCCTTCCAATGAATATTCAGGATTGATTTCCTTTACAATTGACTTATTTGATCTCCTTGCAGTCCAAAGGACTCTCAAGAGTCTTCTCCAACACCACAGTTCAAAGCATTGATTCTTTGGCGCTCAGCCTTCTTTATGGTCCAGCTCTCACATCCAACATGACTACTGGAAAAACCATAGCTTTGACTATACGGACCTTTGTTGGCAAAGCAATGTTCTGCTTTTTAATATGCTATGTTTCTCATAGCTTTTCTTTCAAGGAGCAAACGTCTGTTAATTTCTTGTCTGCAGTGATTTTGGAGCTCAAGAAAATAAAGTCTGTCACTGTTCCCTGCTATCACCTTAAATTTTAGTCCCCAGAATGGTGAGAAAGTAAACTTATTTAATCCATCAATCCTGTGGAATTTTATTATGGAAAGCCTAGCAAACTAATAAAGAAGAAAAGATCAGTCAAAAATGATCAGGACAAAAATGACAGAAATGATGGAATTACCAGATAGGGTCATTGAAACAGTGATGAGAAACATGCTTCATATGTTTAAGGTTAAGCATCAGCTTGATGAGAAAGGAAAACGATTTTTTAAAGGCCTAAATGGAAATGCTAGAGATTAAGTGTAAATTTAAAATGATAAATATACTACGGGTTAACTAATGGGTTAACAGAAGAATATGCACTGAAAAAGAAAAGATAAGCAAACTTGAAGATACAGCAGCAGAATCTATCCAAATGGATGCACAGAAAGAACAAAAATTGGGCAGAAAAGTAAATGGAGCCTCGAGGTCAAAAGGGACAATACCAGGCAATCTTTCATATATGTTATCATAGTCTCAAGACAAGTAAGACAGAAAGGAAAGAAAAAAAATGAAGAAATAATTGCCAAAATTTTTGCAAATTTGATAAAACAAACAAATCCAATGATCTAATGAACCCTTAGGAGGATATTCAGACACACACATGCACATACATATAACATTATAGGCAACAAACGGAACTCTGAAAATCAGTCACAAAGAGAACAACACAAAAGCAGCTGGCAGGGGTAGGGGTGGAAACACATACACAAATAATAAGTAGAAGGTGAAGGAGATGAAAGGTGGACTTCTTGCCACAAACTAAGTCACAGGCAATGAAGTGAAATCTTCAAAGTGCTGAAAGACCAAATAAGGTCAACTATTCTATCTCAAGGAAATTCTATACCAAACAAAAATATTGTAATTTTCAAAATTAAAGATAGAATACAAACTTTTCTAACAGAAGGTGAGGGAATTTATCAATGAACCAGCACTTTAAGGTATATAAATGGAATTCATCAGAAATCAGATAGAAATGTAAATCTATAGCAGAAAGTAACACAACATTGTAAATCAACTACACTCCAATAAAAATAAATTTAAAAACTGAATTGTAAGAAAAAACCATTGTAGGTAAGACATTTTAGAGTAAATATATCATGAAATAAAAAAATTTGTATGCAGCTAGAGAAAAAATGTAAATCTACCCAAAGATATGAAGGACACCATAAATGGTGAATCTGTAAATAAGTATACTGAATATTTTGTCTAATTTTTAATCTCTTTAAAATATAATTGATATTTAAAACAAAATTAGTAATAAATTATGGCAATTATAGTTTATGGAGAAGAAAGATGAATAAGAACAAAAGCCAAAGAGATGTAGAGGGATGGAAGTACATGAGGTGGGATAATATTGTTTGAAATACACTGTGATAATGCCAGCAAATTTGAAAAACTCAGCAGTGGCCACAGGACTGGAAAAGGTCCGTTTTCATTCCAATTCTAAAGAAAGGCAATGCCAAAGAATGCTCAAACTACCGCACAATTGCACTCAACTCACATGCTAGTAAAGTAATGCTCAAAATTCTCCAAGCCAGGCTTCAGCAATATGTGAACCATGAACTCCCTGATGTTCAAGCTGGTTTTCGAAAAGGCAGAGGAACCAGAGATCACATTGCCAACATCTGCTGGATCATGGAAAAAGCAACAGAGTTCCAAAAAAACATCTATTTCTGCTTTATTGACTATGCCAAAGCCTTTGACTGTGTGGATCACAATAAACTGTGGAAAATTCTCAAAGAGATGGGAATACCAGACCACCTGACCTGGCTCTTGAGAAATCTATATGCAGGTCAGGAAGCAACAGTTAGAACTGGACATGGAACAACAGACTGGTTCCAAATAGGAAAAGGAGTAAGTTAAGGCTGTATATTGTCACCCTGCTTATTTAACTTATATGCAGAGTATATCATGAGAAACGCTGGACTGGAAGAAACACAAGCTGGAATCAGGATTGCCAGGAGAAATATCAATAACCTCAGATATGCAGAGAACACCACCCTTATGGCAGAAAGTGAAGAGGAACTAAAAAACCTCTTGATGAAAGTGAAAGAGGAGAGTGAAAAAGTTGGCTTAAAGCTCAACATTCAGAAAACGAAGATCATGGTATTCGGTCCCATCACTTCATGGGAAATAGATGGGGAAACAGTGGAAACAGTGTCAGACTTTATTTTTCTGGGCTCCAAAATCACTGCAGATGGTGATTGCAGCCATGAAATTAAAAGACGCTTACTCCTTGGAAGAAAAGTTATGACCAACCTAGACAGCATATTCAAAAGCAGAGACATTACTTTGCCAACTAAGATCTGTCTAGTCAAGGCTATGGTTTTTCCTGTGGTCATGTATGGATGTGAGAGTTGGACTGTGAAGAAGGCTGAGTGCTGAAGAATTGATGCTTTTGAACTGTGGAGTTGGAGAAGACTCTTGAGAGTCCCTTGGACTGCAAGGAGATCCAACAAGTCCATTCTGAAGGAGATCAGCCATGGGATTTCTTTGGGAGGACTGATGTTGAAGCTGAAACTCCAATACTTTGGCCACCTCATGGGAAGAGTTGACTCATTGGAAAAGACTCTGATGCTGGGAGGGATTGGGGGCAGGAGGAGAAGGGGACGACAGAGGATGAGATGGCTGGATGGCATCACTGACTCGATGGACATGAGTCTGAGTGAACTCCGGGAGTTGGTGATGGACAGGGAAGCCTGGCATGCTGCGATTCATGGGGTCGCAAAGAGTGGGACACGACTGAGCGACTGAACTGAACTGAGGCTAATGCTATACAATATAAAGCTACAGAAACGCTTCTCCAATCTCAACTTCATTAGCATCACCTAAGATATTTCACAGACCACAGATAGCAAGGCCCTATTCCTAGATGCTCTGATTCAGCAGATCTTGGATACAGCTCTAAGAATTTGTTTTTCCAAAAAGTTTCCAAGTTATGTTAGTTCAAGGATTGCAACTTGGGAAAAAATTCCTTAAGAAAGTAACTAAAGTCAAACAGAGAAGTAAGGCTAGTGTGCCACTACAGGAGAAAAAAATGGAATCAAAAAAGGACTAAATTGAAAAGAAAGTAAAGAAAGGAGGAAAGAACAAACAAGATAAATAGAAAGCAAAGGCAAACTGTTGGAAAGTAAAAGTTGCTCAATCATGTCCCACTCTTCGCGACCCTGTGGGCTATACAGTCCATGGAACTCTCCAGGCCAGAATACTGGAGTGGGTAGCCGCTCCCTTCTCCAGGGGATCTTCTCAACCCAGGAACTGAAGCCAGGTCTCCTGCATTGCAGGCTGATTCTTTACCAGCTGAGCTACCTTGGAAGTGCTGACTGTAACTTAATTCATGGAAGCCAGAATACTCAAAGAGGAAAAGAGTCTCTTTAATACACAGTGTTGGGAAGAGTGGATATTCATATGTAAAAGAATTACACTCTATTTCATACTACCCCAAAAATTAACTCTCAAGAAATCAAAGACTTGACTCCAGGACCTTCAGTTCAGTCACTCAGTCGTGTCCGACTCTGTGACCCCATGGACTGCAGCACGCCAGGCCTCCCTGTCCATCAGCAACTCCCGTAGCCTACTCAAACACATGTCCATCAGGTCAGTGATGCCATCCAAGCATCTCATCCTCTGTTGTCCCCTTCTCCTCTTGCCTTTAATCTTTCCCAGCATCAGGGTCTTTTCCAATGAGTCAGCTCTTTGGAGCTGACTAGGTGGCCAAAGTATTGGAGTTTCAGCTTTAGCATCAGTCCTTCCAATGAATATTCAGGACTGATTTCCTTTACGATTGACAGGTTGGATCTCCTTGCAGTCCAAGTTACTCTCAAGAGTCTTCTCCAACACCACATTTCAAAAGTATCAATTCTTTGGTGCTCAGCTTTATTTATAGTACAACTCTCACATCCATACATGACTACTGGAAAAACCATAACTTTGATTAGATGGACCTTTGTTGGTAAAGTGATGTCTCTGCTTTTTAATATGCTGTTTAGGTTGGTCATAGCTTTTCTTTCAAGGAGCAAGTGTCTTTTAATTTCATGGCTGCAGTAATTCTGGAGCCCCCCAAAATAAAATCTGTCACTGTTTTCACTGTTTCCCCATCTATTTGCCATGAAGTGATGGGACCGGATGCCATGATCTTAGTTTTCTGAAAGTTGAGTTTTAAGCCAACTTTTTCACTCTCCTCTTTCACTTTCATCAAGACCTTAAACCATTAAATGTTTGAAGGAACACAGTGGAAAAACTCATTGACAGGGGTATTGGCAATAATTTCTGACACCAAATAATTTCTGATGAAACTGACAAGAAAAATACAAGCAACAAAACCAAAAATAAACAAGCGGGATTATATCAAATTTAAAAGCTTCTGCACAGTAAAACAAATGACCAACAAAATGAAAAGGCAAGGTAGGGAATGGGAGAACATACTTCCAAACTACATGTCTGAAATATATAAAATATAGAGTAAATTAATATAATTTACTAGCAAAAAATAAATACTCATAATCATAATCCAATAAGAGGAAATGCTTTCAGCTTTTCACCACTGAGTAAGATATTAGCTGCAGGCTTATCATATAGGGTTAGTATGTTGAATTATGTTCCCTCCTTATCCACTTTCTGAAGAGATTTTATCTTTTGAAGAGTATGTTGAATGATACTGAATTCAGTGAATGATGCTGAATTTTGTCAAAAGGTTTTTCTGCATCTATTGAGATGATGATATGACTTTTATTCTGCAATTTTCTAATGTACTTTCACATTGGTTTAGGATATACCAACCATACAAGATATACAGTTATTGAACCATCCTTGTATGCCTCAGATAAATCCCTCTTGGTGATGGGGTATACTCCTTTTAATGTATTGCTAAATTTGGTTTGTGGTGTTAGGAAAACTGTTCAGTTACATGTAAAAAGAATGAAATTAGAGCCACTTCTCAAACCATACACAAAAATCATCTGCGATGAAAGACCTAAATATAAGACTGGAAACCATAAAACTCCTAGAAAAAATAGGCAGTACATTCTTTGATATAAATCACAGTAACATGTTTTTGGATCTGTATCCTAAGGCAAAGGAAACAAAAGTAAAAATAAATGGGGCCATATACTAACAAACACAAGAAAAGATGTTCAACATCACTCATTATCAGAGAAATGCAAATCAAAACCACAATGAGGTACCATCTCATGTTGGTCGGAAGGGCTGCTATCAAAAAGTCTACAAACAATAAATGCTGGAGAGGGTATAGAGAAAAGGGAACCCTCTTACACTGTTGGTGGGAATGCAAACTAGTACAGCCACTATGAACAGTGTGGAAATTCCTTAAAAACTGGAACTAGAACTTCCATATGACCCAGCAATCCCACTGCTGGGCATACACACTGAGGAAACCAAAATTGAAAGAGACATGTGTACCCCAATGTTCATTGCAGCACTGTTTACAATAGCCAGGACATGGAAGTAACCTAGATGTCCACTGGCAGATGAATGGATAAGAAAGCTGTGGTACATATACACGATGGAATATTACTCAGTTATTAAAAAGAATGCATTTGAATCAGTTCTAATGAGGTGGATGAAACTGGAGCCTATTACACAGAGCGAAGTAAGTCAGAAAGAAAAACACCAAATACAATATATTAACGCATATATATGCAATTTAGAAAGATGGTAACGATGACATGAGATAGCAAAAGAGACACAGGGATAAAGAACAGACTCTTGGACTCTGTGGGAGAAGGCGAGGGTGGGATGAGAGAATAGGATTGAAACACGTATGTTACCATATGTGAAACAGATCACCAGGCCAGGTTCCATGCAGGAGACAGCAGGGCTGGTGCACTGGGAAGGACCCTGAGGGATACGATGGGGTGGGAGGTGGGTGGAGGGTTCAGGACACAGGGACACTTGTATACCCATGGCTAATTCATGTCAATGTATGGCAAAAACCACTACAATATTGTAAAGTAATTAGCCTACAATCAAAATAAATAAATTCATTAAAAAAATAAATGGGGCCATACAAAGTTAAAACTGCTGCACCGCAAAGGATACTGTTGACAAAATGAAAAGACAGCCTACTGAATGGGAGAAAATAATTGTAAATGACGTGACTGATAAAAGGTCAATATTTAAAATATACTAACAGCTCATAAAATGTCAAAAAACAAATAACACAATTAAAAATAGGTAGAAGAACTGAACAGACATTTTTACAAAAGGCAAATGTTGGCCTGGATGTGGAGAAAAGGAAATCCTTGTACACTTCTGAGAATGTAAATTGATATAACCCATATGGAAAATCATTTGGAGGTTTCTCAAAAAAATTAAAAATAAAACTGTCATATGATACAACAATCCCTCTACTGGGCATATATTCATACTTCACTTGTATTGAAGTGTTATCTGCATCCCTATGTTTATGGCAGTATTATCTAGAATAGTCAAGACACGGAAACAACCTTAGTGTCCATAGATGGATAAATAGACAAAGAAAACTGTGATGTGATGTGATACACACACACTGAAATAAAATTCAGCTATAAAAAATAAGAAAATCTTACTATTTGCAACAGTATGGATGAAACTTGAGGGCATCATGATGAGTAAAATAAATCAGACAAAGAAAGACAAATACTGTATTTTCTCACTCATATGCTGATTCTAAAAACCCAAACTGATAGAAAGAGGGTTGGAGGTTGCCAGAGGCAGGTGGGGGAGATTGCGGGTGAGTGAAGACGGACAAAGGGTTACAAACTTATTGCCACAAGAGGAGTAAGTTCTAGATGTACTGGACAGCATGGTGACTATAGTTACTAATACTATATTGTATGTTTGAAAGTTAGGAAGATAGTAGATTTTAAAAGTTCTCGCCAGACAAACACAAACTTTGTAATTATGTGAGGTGATATGTTTACTTACTTAATTTTGGTAGTCATTTTGCAACAGACAGATGTCCAGTTGTTACACTGTACACAACTGTATGTCAATTATTTCTCAATAAAGTTGGACAAATGAACAATACTTTAATCCAGAGCCAGAACTACCGAGCCCACATGTCAAAACAACCGAAGCTGCAGCGTGCCAGAGCCCATGCTTGCAGCTAGAGAAGCCACCGCAAAGAGAAACCCACACACAACTACTGGAGACACGCCCACACAGCGGAAGACCCAGCACAGCCAAAAATAAACAAACACGCGATTCATGTCAATGTATGGCAAAACCAATACAGAATTGTAAAGTAAAATAAAGTAAAAAAAACAAAAACAAAACAAAAATAAATAACCAGTGGGACAGAATGCAATCACATGAAAACTTTAGAAACATTTTGATGTAGGTAAAGATAAAAATAAAACACATTAAAATTTGTGGTATGTAGCTAAAGTGATGTTTAGAGGGAAATTTATAGTATGAAACATTTTTATTATAAAAAGACAAAGATCTAAAATCAGGGAGCTATGGTTCCATCTTACAGTGACTAGTAAAAGAAGAGCTAATTAAACCCAAAGGAGCAGAAGAAAGAAAATAATTTAAAAAGTATGAAAATTCTTACCCTTGATAAAATGTAGGTTACTATTAAAACCAGGGCTAGACACAATGGATTACTTAAAATGAATGAAACTGTACTACTGAAAAAATATAGTCATCAAAGAAACAGTTGTCATTATAATAATATAGTAATATATAATATATAATATAATAATATAGTTGTCATTAAGATGAAAAGGGAATGAGACATTTTGTCTCATTTATGAGACAGTCTCTGTTTGTATACAATTTGTATACAGTTTCTGTCAACATTGCATTATGACGAGAAGATACCATTTGTTTTCTTGGCTTTCATAGGCAAATGTAGATTTAGATTTTCAAATTTTGCAGATTTCCTAAAGGCTTATCTTAAATACTTCACAACAGAAACATTATTTTTAAAGCACCATATGTTTTTTTTTTAAAAAAAATTGTCATCCAATTGTTAAGTAGTTTAACTCTAGGAGATCTTTGTGTTATTTGAAGGGTTTTCCCATGTCACTTTCACTAACAGTGACATCCTACACCTTTTAAAGATCTACAATTTATCTTTGTAATTCATTTGCACAAATTTTCACTAGGTTACTGCAATCCAACAACCATTTAGAGATTTACCTACAAAAACTTTGTAGAGATGGGTAGAGACAAACTTAGATGTCAGCAGATAGTGTTGTTTGGGGACAGATGTTGGCAACTAGTTCCATAAATGTTCAACATATATTTGTGAATATTTTCCTATCAGACCAACACTTGTTTTTCCATGCATTATTAAAGTGTATGATCTCATATAATGAAAGTTTATTTACTCCTAGAGATTATTTACTCCTTGTATTACAGATTCAGAAAGTTTGAGTGACATGACTCAGGGACACAAGAGCAAATGTCAGAGACCAAACCTAGGTACACTTAATTTGTTTTGTTTTCAAAATACCATTAAGTAGTAAAATATAGATACGTCTCAGACATTTCATCCAACCAGAGTTTTCTCTAACCAAAGGTCACATAAAGTTAATTATTTATCTCCCCCTTTGCATGATGTGAACATGTAACTAAGTTAAGATATGACATACATTTTTATTATAAACAATAGGAAACTGAATCTCAGGTGTAATAAATTATTTTTTAAAAGACATACAAGGAAGAGATCACTCTCAAACATTTGTGCAAATTTCTATGCCTCTCTTCTCTATTTTTACTTCTTTATATACTCTCAGGAATTTATGTCAGTGAAGTGAACCAAAATTTTACATCTAAAATGGAGATTTCTATTTAAATAGTGCCTTTTTCCAGTTAATGAGCCCTTATCATGTTGATCTGTTCTTGTCCCAGTAATGCTACCCAAAAATCTTTCAAAAAAACAATGCATTTCAGGCGCCTGCCCCAAGCAAAAACACAAAGTGAAAGTGTTGCATAAATACTGTTGCATCAACAGTATGTGGTACACACTTGCTCTTCTTAATCAGCTTTGTTTTTTTAAGAAAATGAACAAACAAAAGAACAAACATACAAAATCCCTCAGAATATGAACAGTGTAACAAAGCAGAACTCTGGGGAACTAACCAAAGAAACCAAAAATCCCAGTGTAATTTCCTGCAAATGACAATCTACTATTTGGGGGTTTGGTTTTAGAATTCAGCTGAAGAAGCAAAACAAAGAAAAAAACTATCCAGGTTTTCAGAACCAGAGATCAAATTGCCAAGATCCCCTGGATCATGGAAAAAGCAACAGAGTTCCAGAAAAACATCTATTTCTGCTTTATTGATCATGCCAAAGCCTTTGACTGTGTGGATCACAATAAACTGTGGAAAATTCTGAAAGGGAAGGGAATGCCAGACCACCTGACCTGCCTCTTGAGAAACCTATATGCAGGTCAGGAAGCGACAGTTAGAACTGGACATGGAACAACAGACTGGTTCCAAATAGGAAAAGGAGTGTGTCAAGGCTGTATATTGTCACCCTGCTTATTTAACTTATATGCAGAATACATCATGAGACATGCTGGGCTGGAAGAAGCACAAGCTGGAATCAAGATTGCTGGGAAAAATATCAATAACCTCAGATATGCAGATGACATCATCCTTATGGCAGAAAGTGAAGAGGAACTAAAAAGCCTCTTGATGAAAGTAAAAGGAGAGTGAAAAAGTTGGCTTAAAGCTCAACATTCAGAAAACGAAGATCATGGCATCCGGTCCCATCATTTCATGGGAAATAGATGGGGAAACAGTGGAAACAGGATCAGACTTTATTTTTGGGGGCTCCAAAATCACTGCAGATGGTGACTGCAGCCATGAAATTAAAAGATACTTACTCCTTGGAAGGAAAATTATGACCAACCTAGATAGCATATTCAAAAGCAGAGACATTACTTTGCCAACAAAGGTCTGTCTAGTCAAGGCTATGGTTTTTCCACTGGTCATGTATGGATGTGAGAGTTGGGCTGTGAAGAAGGCTGAGCACCGAAGAATTGATGCTTTTGAACTGTGGTGTTGGAGAAGATTCTTGAGAGTCACTTGGACTGCAAGGAGATCCAACCAGTCCATTCTAATGGAGATCAGTCCTGGGTGTTCATTGGAAGGACTGATGCTAAAGCTGAAACTCCAATACTTTGGCCACCTCATGCGAAGAGTTGACTCATTGGAAAAGACTCTGATGCTGGGAGGGATTGGGGGCAGGAGGAGAAGGGGACGACAGAGGATGAGATGACTGGATGGCATCACCTACTCGATGGACAAGAGTTAGGGTGAACTCCGGGAGTTGGTGATGGATAGGGAGGCCTGGTGTGCTGCAGTTCATGGGGTTGCAAAGAGTCGAACACGACTGAGCAAATGAACTGAGCTAAACTGATGAAAATAAAAGAATGCTTGTCTGAAGGAGTACATTAAGGCTGTATAATGTCACCTTTCTTATTTAACTTATATGCAGAGTGCTGCTGCTGCTAAGTTGCTGCAGTAGTGTCCGACTTTGTGTGACCCCATAGATGGCAGCCCACCAGGTTCCCCCGTGCCTGGGATTCTTCAGGCAAGAGTACTGGAGTGGGTTGCCATTTCCTTTTTACAATGCATGAAAGTGAAAGTGAAACCGCTCAGCCGCGTCCGATTCTTCATGACCCCATGGACTACAGCCTACCAAGCTCCTCCATCCATGGGATTTTTTCAGGCAAGAGTACTGGAGTGCATAGTACATCTTTTGAAATGCCGTGCTGGATGAAGCACGAGCTGGAATCAAGAGTGCCAGGAGAAATATCAATAACCTCAGATATGCAGATGACACCACCCTTATGGCAGAAAGCAACGAGGAACTAAAGAGCATCTGGATGAAAGTGAAAGAGGATAGTGAAAGACCTGGCTTAAAACTCAAAATTCTGAAAAACAAAGATCATGGCATCCAGTCCCATCCTTTCATGGCAAATAGATGGGGAAACAATGGAAACAGTGACAGACTTTATTTTCTTGGGCTCCAAAATCACTGCAGATGGTGACTGCAGTCATGAAATTGAAAGATGCTTGCTCCTTGAAAGAAAAGCTATGGCCAACCTAGACAGCATATTAAAAAGCAGAGACATCACTTTGCCGACAAAGGTCCATCTAATCAAAGCTACAGTTTTTCCAGTAGTCATGTGTGGATGTGAGAGTTGGACCATAAAGAAAGCTGAGGACTGAAGAATTGCTGTTTTTGAACTGTGGTGTTGGAGAAGACTCTTGAATCCTTTGGACAGCAAGGAGATCAAACCAATCAATCGTAAAGGAAATCAGTCCTGAATATTCATTGGAAGGACTGATGCTGAAGCTGAAGCTCCAATACTTGGGCCACCTGATGCGAAGAGCTGACTCATTAGCAAAGACCGTGATGCTGGGAAAGATTGAAGGCAGGAGGAGAAGGGGATGACAAAGAATGAGATCGTTGGATGGCATCGCCAACTCAATGGACAAGTTTGAACAAGCTCCAGGAGTTGGTGAAGGACAGGGAAGCCAGGTATGATGCAGTCCATGGGTCCACAAAGAGTCAGACATGACTAAGCAATTAAACTGAACTGAACTGAAATGTCATTAGGGAACAAGGAGTCTGTGCTACATTGGAAGACTCAGGTGAGTATGAGAAGATAATCTCATCTAAGGTGGATGATGTTGCAGAAAGAATAGAAAGAATATTACCAAAACTGAGTTGACTTTTTTCTTTATCTGATACTTCACCTTTAACTATTACCCTGTATATTACAAAGGACCTCTGCTTTCTAAATATGCTTTCATCTTTAACCCAGTTATTTCACGAAGGGAAGGAAATGCAGAAGTGCTTTCAAACATGGATGCAGTCTGAATTACATGGGTCACTATTTTCCTTTTTAGATTTTGCTTAAACGGTTTCAAACCATGATTCCTAAAACAAAGTCTCTGAAGGTGATGCCAAAACACCATGATGAATCAGAGATTATTTCCATACATCATATTCATCCATACATTTATAAATTGCGGTTTAAAAAAAAAAAAACTTTTCATCTAACAGGCTGCCTCATTCAATTAAAATCAAATATCCTTTTATATTTATCAAAATATACCTTCAAAATTATGAATTAATCAACTATATATTAATAATTGTTAAAAAAATGATCACTGATTCCTTAGAGTCACAGGAAATTTTAAAAATTAAATCTTCAATTTATATACATTCTTCTTGTGTAAGTATGTTTAGTTTACCAGCAAAAGTATGATTCATTAAAGTGCAAAATTATACTGAATTTGTAAAATTCTGTAGGTTCGATGGGATTTCCCTGGTGGTCCAATAACTAAGACATTGACCTTCCAATACAGAGGACCCAAGTTCAGGTTCTAGTTCCAGTAGACAAAAGAGTGATATAAATTTCCAACTGGCCATGAAAGTTACAAAAGGCACAAATATATGAGGTTGGTATCGAGAAACTATGATATTTAGATTCCAGCAGATATGTTAAAAGTCATATTAATTTTAAAATGTCAATAACTGCAATATGTTAGAAATTGCAGCCTTTGGAACTATTTAAAGTTCTGATAAAACTTTTTCAATGCCAACTTTGAAATGTGTGAATGGGTATATGGTTTTCAAAATGCTTTTAGAATTTGTATAGATCATTGCCCTGCACTGTGGTAATTTTACAGATTACCAAACAGGCTCCCTGGTCTGTACCCAAAAATGAATGCTTTCTTTCAACTGTAATCTCTTCAGATCATAAACATATAGCCATAACTCTAAGATGTTTTTATAGAATTATAGCTTCCAAGAAAAAATATGTTTGGAAATATTTCTGATTTAGAGAAATATTAAAATCTCTAAGAGTTTTAAAAACTAACAGTTTTTTAAAAATGTATTCATTCTGGTAAAAATGTACAAAAAATCTAATTTTTAAATGCATCAAAACTATTTGAAGAGCTCCCTTGTTTGCTAATGTGATTTACAAAAACTTTCCCAATGATGACCTAATTTGTGCTATGGGATCTGTGCAAATTTAAAAGTAGGTATGACAGTTTGGTTCATAAATACTTTATAGACTATTTTTAAGCCAAATTTTAATTATTTGGCATTATGGATACTTGAGGTGGTTCTTGCTTTGCTTCCATCTTCAGTAGTGATAATTGAGTATTTAAGTGACTGTAATTTTCAAACCGATTACTAAGTAATCTTTAATATTTTAATTTGGTCATTAGCCACATGTCAAGATTTTTGAGGAAAGTACTTACCCTCTGTTACATTTTGCTATTTCATCAAACAGAAGTTTCCAGCGAGGACGTCCAATAAAAAGTCTTGAATTCAGCGCTTGATATTTTTCTCCAATTATCTTCTGCCAAAAAGAAAGCACTATGCTTTATATGACACAGAATTGGGCAAATAATTTACTTCTATAACATCATCTTTCCTGGTGCTGTGGCTTCCTACCAAATTGCTGTGACATAAAGAATATAAGTGTCAAATGGCAACCTATTAAGTATAATCATTTAGAAGCACCATTTCCTCCCTCTTTCCCTTTAAAATCCATTATCTTCTTGAATACCATTAGTACAAATGACTGACTTTCCTAGACTTCAGTTAGCTGCTTCATTTTTAAGCAACTGCAGCATTAAAGAATGCATTTTAATTGCCTACTCTCAAAGAGGGTGCAACACATAAGCTTTGTTGAAGCATTTTTGTACTGCAAAGTTGTCATATTTGGCTCATTATATGAGTAAGATACTGCAAATTATCATCATAAATTTGGGGAAATGATCCTGAACATGACAGTCTAATACAGCAGAGCTCCAAATTTGGGATCTATCAAAAAACAACTTCTAATGGACTGTTGTTTGCAATTAACAAGAGCATTAGATCTGAATTGATGGTAAAGAGAGTCAAGTGAGAAAGAAAAGTGTCCGAGTCCCAGGGAGACAAACAGAGAACCAGATGTAATTTATGCTTCATATCTTAATCACTGCAAAACCATGAAGCATAATGATACTGATTTGCTTCATGACAGTATGAGATAAAAAGTTTTTACATACCAAGTAGGGTAGAAATCTGACTAAAAAAATAGGCTTAGATTAGTTTTAAAGTAACAGACAAGCATTCATATTTTGCATTCAAAGAATTACAGAAAATATATGATGGAAAATATAACAATAAAACTTGTGAAAGCATTCATGCCCAGGTTTATATGGCTATACATCTCTTCAATGTTGTCTATATAGTGTTTCCTCATCTATTATATGGGGATCACAATATCATTTACCTCTTGAATCTGTTGGAATCACATGAGATAATGTGTATGAGATGCTCAATACAGCATCTAGCAGTGAAGTAAATAATGCATGATGGATGTTCTGTTTTTTAGTTTCCCTTGAAGGGAAACAAGCTTAATTGTGTATGACCTTATCTTCTCTTGCCACATAAAACCTCCTCTCGATGAACACAACCACAAGACTATTCACTTGTGTTCTCATCTCTAGGTGAGGTGACAGTGAAAAGGAGAGAGATGAGCTCACAGATCCTCTTCAGTCCCAGGTGAGGACAGATGAAAGGCAGAAAATGGTTGACTTCAAGGATGAGACATGAGCTTGCTGGATACATTCCAAAAGTGGCTTTCCTCTGGGAATCATCTCTTCAAACCACCTGCAGAAATTTTCTTCCAGCACAGCCCCTACAGTAAATCATCTGTTCTCAAGAGACTTGTTTAATTTACAATAACATCCAGTCACATACCTGTATCCCATCTGTCTGACTGAGGTACAGCTGAATGTTGACATAATCAGGTCTGTTCTCTTGCCAAAACTGAGAGGACATAAAAGTAAATAGACATTAAACTGTGTTCTGTATTCACAGACTCTCTCCTAACCTAACATATGTGATTCTGCAATCTGGTCTTACCATAGCCAACATCTATGAGCAAATAAGTATACATATATACATATACGTGCACCACATACGTGGCATTCTAACATTAACAGCCTGTCTCTGGCAGATTTAATTAGTTATGATGAAGGAAATGGATGGGATTAGTTCTGCTATCTTCATAGACACAAAGTCAAATATGCTAAATACTATAGCAATATTCCTTTAAATCTTCTCACTTATTTATTTGATTTGCTGAGTCTCTAAATTTTACTCAAGATTTCACTCAGAAAGAGCATGATTTTCTTTACAAAAAAATCAAAAGTGATACACAAAATGCATGTTAAGCATCACAGAAACCCAAACAAATGAAAACAAATAAGGTAGGAATGGAATCATCCCTACTTCCTTCCTATGCAGCACCGATTTCTCTTATATAAAAATATATGAGACAGGGAGTGTATCTGCCAAAATAAAAGCATCTGGGAAAGCTCTCAAAAACTTTGATATCTTGAAAAATAAATGGACCAAGGAAAATATCTGAAGAAAAGTGAATTCAACAAAGTAGGTAAAAGGGTTTTGACCCAGATGCTTCTTTCATCCAGAAGGCAAGATGAATCTGCTCATGACCCTGGCCTTGCTCTGGCTGAATCCTGGCTTGTGAAATCTACATTAAAAAAAAAAAAATTATTCTTCTTAGGGCCTCCTTTCACCATCCTAAAACAAAGAAATGCTAAAGAGAAGGAAAAAAAAAATCAAAATTAGAAGAGAAGGAAGGAACACAACAACTATAGTACATTCTGGAGAACAGAGATGAGAATCTGACATGTAGAATCTGAGGAAAGACCTAGAAGAGACCAGCACTTTTGCAGCAGCCAAACTATTTCCTCAACATCAGTGTGCACAGTAGGTTTGATGGAGACGGTACAGTTTTGCTGGACCTTATTGCAGCAAATGAATCAACTGATTCCAAGTACTGTTGCTATTATTCATTGGAAAGACTATTGCTGAAGCTCCAATACTTTGGCCACCTGTGTGAAGAGGCAACTCAAAGGAAAAGACACTGATGCTGGGAAAGATTGAGGGCAAGAGGAGAAGAGGGCAAGAGAGGGTGAGATGGTTAGATGTCATCACTGACTCAACACAAATTTGAGCAAACTCCAGGAAATAGTGGAGGACAGAGGAGATGGGTGTGCTACCATCCATGGGGTTGCAAACAGTTGGACATGACTTAGTAACTCAACAACAACTGTTTCTACAGAGCGTTAAAATAATGATTCTTAAGGGATATACTGGGACTCAAATTCAAAGTTTTAGGAATGCAAAAGAAGTTATTTTGCAAATACAGAGTGACTAAGTGAGGTTATAGCACCCCCCTGGCACCCTTTACAGTAGTAAGGGCACCTGGCAGGTGACTAAGAGACGTGTTTCTATTGCCGTCACTGTCTGACCTTGAGACTTCTAGAGAGGTACTCAACTTACATAGGCCCCACAATGACCTCATCTCACAGGTTTCCTCCAGAACTAAAACTACACATTCTCTAATAGGTGGCAATGCTAAATTATAAAATCCCAATGAAAACCTATTTTACTTTGAAAGTGATAAGTGATGATTCTCAGAACCCATAATCTTAAAATATAATAATTATATTCCATGCCACAGATGCCTCAAGTTATATCCAAACACTAAAGTCATTTTAAAGCCCTTTAGGAATTGAATCAGGGTGCACGAATTTTAACTGTGAGGGAATGGAGGAATTTCCAAGTGCCAGTAATGGGCAGCCCTTCACAAAACACATGACTTGCACTGATTTTTGTCTTAAATGTCTCCCGGGATGCTGCTCTGAGATCACGCTAATAACTGCTGCATCAATAATGTGTTCGGTGCCCACAGGCTCCAGAGAAAAGAACGCAGATTTAAATAACACATTTTAAATATCAATGTCTCCATTTTGGCTTATCCCTCATTGTAGACAAAAAATAGTATCCACTAAAACACACACACATGCTGAACTTGGTAACTCATTTGCAAGTGCAGAAAATAATAAAAGCCTTTTCTTTTTAACATCATCCTCAGAGGGTTGAAGGACCTGTGTTCATCCCCATCCTCTTGATGTGAAAAATCAAAACAGTTGTGCAGAGGTGTGTGTAGAAGATAATCAACATCACTTTGTTTATACTAGTTTTAAGCATTTATATTATTTATTCCGTGGATTCCTAAGGATTAAACATATCCACCAAAAAACTTGAGAAGAAATTTTAAGATTCAGCTACTTTGAATATCCAGCCATTTATATATTTTTTATTTCCTTTATTCCTTTCTTGCTCTGCTACTTACATCTATTATTTAAATGTGCTCTTGGATCCAATTATAAGTTCTGTATCTTTTCAAGAAAGAAAATTTTAATCTAGAAAAACAGGCAAAGGTAGAAATGGGAACCCCAACAAGAAATACAAGTGGTTGATAATAGCAAGAGAGGTTCAATCTCATTTGTTTCAAGGAAAAATACAGTGAGATCCCCTTGTTTAAGAAATGACTAGAAATGTAAAAGATTGGTAATATAACATTTGGAGTAAATTTCTCTTATATCCTTTGGTGGAAATGTAAATTGTTTTAGCATCTTTGGGGGACATTTTGTCAGTACCTATTACAAATTTAAATTCATTCCTGAAGTTCTCACAGCCTCCAACTCAGGAAGTCCAGTTTTAAACATTAATCTAGAACACCCACTTGAAAGTGGTGATGATGTTCTTGAAAGATTCTCCTCTCTTAACCTTAAGTACAGAACTACTACCTCTTGGTTTCCTACTGCCTCACTGGCCGCTCTGATTAATCTCCTTTCCCAACTTATTACTCATTTTCTGCTCCTCTGGAAACTGCAGCACCCCGAGAATTGTATTTTCACATATACTCTCAAGATGACCTACAATCATATCGGTCTGCTCAAATCCTTTCAGTGGCTTCTCATCTCTCTGTTTTTTTTTTTTTTTTCTCCTGATTTAGCAGGCCTTTGGTGAGTCCCAGGAATCTGCACTTTTTTTTATTGTGGTAAAATACACATACCATAAGATTGATCATTTTAGCTGTTTTTAAATATACAGTTGATTAGCATTAAATATATTCATATGGTTGTGCAGCCATCATCACCAATCCATTTCCAGAATTTTTTCATCTTCCCAAACTGAAACTCTATATCCATTAAACAGTAACTCCCCATTTGCCCTCTGGGAAACCTCTGGCAACCACCATTCTATTGTCTGTCTCTATGAATTAGACTACTCCAGGTCCCTTATATAAAAGGAATCACACAATATTTGCCCTTTTGTGTCTGGTTAGATAGAAATCCACTTTTAAAAAGCAATTTGTGGAACAATACAAATAGTATGAGAGAATTTTCAGAATGCTCATGAGTAACATCCGGTTACGTGGATTGGATGGAGATGTTGCTTCATGTAGCTTACAAAAGTCTGGAGCAATGATGCATATATGTATTACCTGAATAACTTAAAAATAGATATATTAATAGAAAAGTAAAAGTTGCAGGTAAGATAGATGAAAATGCCTGCTTTCATCTCTGGAAGGAATATAGCTTAGAATTCGGGATTTTTGAAATTCTGTATACTGGGCCAAAAGTTGGCTGATGATCCACTTGGAATGTTGAAGTTAGAGATACGAACTATGAGAATAAAGGCTGAAAAGTGTAACAGTAATTGTCTGCAGATGTTTTCTTCCATCTGTCCTCAGTCACAATCCCATTTGCATTCATATTTGCATAATGTTTTCGATATGCATGTATTACCAACCATATGCATTCATTTCCATGTTAAAACATTCTATGTCAAAACATGTCCTAGATATACAAATTCACAGATATCAATATCTGAAAAGATGTACACCAAATTATGAAAAGATTCTATCTCTGGTTTTTTTAAGCTTAAGGGATATTTTTCCTCCTCACTACTCCTCTGCATATGATTCCATAGGAAGCACCTATTACTTTTATAATTTGAAATAAAATGGCTACTTTTAAAATTTAAAAGACTGCAAAAGTAAAAAGAAACCTAATTTTACCTTGTTGTACAACACACAGAGTAAGTCTGCAAACCAGTGGAAGGACTGGATATCTCTGCATACCCAAATAAAATACAATCTTCTAAGCTTGTATGGTTTCCAGTCATCCCTTTAAAAAAGAAATAACACAGGACTGATTATAATGGTAAAAGCATTACGAATCCCTATATCCTTGAAATTTCGCTTCTCATTAGTAAGTAATCTACAGAGAAAACAGTCATCTACATTCTAGTATCTGATATACCACTTACTCTAACTCTCAAATTAATTTAAAATGCAATATACTGAGTCAGAGATATATATAATCCATAAATTAAAGTGTTCATGTTTGTGGATACTATATGCATATTATCCATTTCCACTTGAAGGCAATAAACTAAACTCTTGGATCAGCTCTGCATCTCAGGAAAAAAGTTTTCTTATTTTTCTGTTAATTCTATCATCAGATGGTCGCCAATGGTCATCTTGCCCTGGGTTCCAGGCAAAATGAGCCAAAACCATTCTGGAAAGCTGGTTGTTTATCCCCTTCTTAATAATCATTAAAGAAAGAGATTTCACAACCACCTACTATGTAATGCATTCCAGCAATTCACAATTCCAAGTCTGGATTCCTCCTTATAATTATGAAGTAAGCTTGAGGTTAACAAAATATTATTCCCTTGTTTAAACTTTAGGTGTCCAAATAACTTGCAATATGTTTTCAGAAACAACTAATTTCTGGCTTGGAATATAGTTATTTTTTAAAAACCTCCCCAAAGTCCCAAATTTATATCAAGGTTTTAAAATCAAAATATCATTCAAACACATCACTTCAAATTATTATCTCTTTTTTCACACTTCATAAAACAGATTTTTAATGAAAATTGTGTTTTCTTGAAAAGTGAATGGAATAGATTTTGTTTGTGGTTTCATGAGAATCCCTGTCAATTAATTTTTGCTTGTAAACCAAAACTAAAATAACTGAATAAGTATATCTTGCTTAAGCAATCTTACTTCTGAAATTTCTATTCTTCAGTCTGTTAAAAATCTGCTGAGTAACAGACCCAGGAATGATGTGCTCATTTATCATCTCCTCAGAGAGGATTTCCTGACGATACCTCTACAATAACCCTGACCCTTTATTTCTATATTCCATTAATCTTTCTTCTCTTCACCACACTTCTAATATTTTCTGAAATGATGTTATTTGTGAATTTTTCACTGGTTTATATTTTGCTTGTCCTATTTGAAAGTAAACTTTTCAAGGGCAGAGACACTACTCAGTCATTGCTATATTACCAGTAACTATAAGATCAATTGCACATAAACGGTCAAAAATATTTGTTGACTAAATAAATTAGTAATGTACCTTACCCCTGATGAGAAAGCAGAGAAACAGGGGCCAGTGGAATTACTTTAATAGAGGAAAAGGACAGAGTAAGGCATAACTGTGATGTTATTTTACAAGAGAACATGCTGAAAACCATAGACCACATATTGAGAAGCACTCATTTATTCCCCTTATCAATTGGTAAATAGAATGTTTTGAACAAGTAGAAGAATTCTGTAAGGAATTACTTCTTACTAAAAGAGATGTCTGAAATAGACAGCTCTCTATGTGGACTAATATAATGGATCAAAATGACATACAGCAGAGTGTTGAGGATTGATGCAAACGGAGTGACTCCAATGCCTCCAGCCACGCAGAGGCTAACCTCATAGTTCAGTGATTCTTCAAATGGACTTCCAAAGGGACCGTCAATATATAGCCTGTGGAGAAGGCAGACAAGGGTGGAAAAAAATGAAAATGAGTTGAAAAGTTTCTACAATATGTGGCAAGAATGCTAAATCTAGTGTTTAAGCTTTGTGACAGCCCAGGCCTCATTTCATTGTTTCCCATAGTGGTAAGTCTAAAGAAACAAAAAGTGTTGTTTATGAACTACCAATATAAAAACAAGTACACTGGTTTCAAAGTATTCCTATTTTGAGGGAAATATTACTTAAGGTAAAGGGAAATGTAGATAGGACCATGATGGTGAGCCAAGGACTAGTTAAAGCTTTGATTTATTTTATTACTATACACTGGACTAAATTAAAATATCTTGTTTTATTGTATCTAAATTCAGTAATGCTATTCTCCATGGTAAAGTCTGTAGCAAAAATATTTCTTGAAACCTTTACCATGTAAACAGAAAAGAAGCTGACCCTGTTCCTCTTCTTGCCCTGGCTAGGTATATTAGTATAAAGCCTACAACAATCTCAAAGGAATCTCTCATTACTTTGTATATTCAAATATATATGTGTGTGTGTGTGTGTCTGTGCGTGCGTGCGTGCGTGTGTATGTCTATGTGTATGAAATCCTGCTTAACTATGATGAAACTTGTTAACTAGTCACTCAATATTCATCCTTCCATTCTTTCTTATTTTTTTAAGTTGACATATAGTTGATTTACAATGTTCTGTTTGTGTGTTTGTGTGTATAGCAGTGATTCAGTTATACATATACACATATCTATTCTTTTTCAGATTATTTCCCTTTATAGGTTATTGTAGAATACTGATTAGAGTTCCCTGGGCTATATAGTATAGGTCCTTGTTGGCTATCTATTTTATATACAGTAGTGTGTATGTATTATTCTAAATTCCTAATTTGTACCTTCTCCCCCATCTTTGGTAATCATACATTTGTTTTTTATGTCTGTGAGTCTATTTCTGTTTTGTAAATAAGTTCATTTGTATCATTTTTTTTAGATTCCACATCTAAGCATTATTATGTAATATTTGTCTTTCTCGTTTCGCTTTAGCATGATAATCTCTAGGTCCATACACATGGCTGTAAATGGCATGATTTCATTCTTTTATGGCTGACTAACATTCCATTGTATATGTACATATGTAATTATATAAAATATCACATATATATATACCACATCTTCTTTATCCATTTATCCATTGATGGACATTTAGGTGTTATTATTGCTTAGTAAAAAAATATTAATGTTATTCAGGGAAACAAAGTGCTCAGCTAAAATATTACACGTCCAAGACTGACTTCCATCAATTTTGGCTGCATGACTATGTTCAGCCTAATGTGATTTAAATGGAAGTGCAATTAGAAAATCCGCAACACTGTTTATAGTAGCCAAGACATGGAAGCAATCTAAATGTCTACTGACAGAGGAATGGATAAAGAAGATATAGTACATACATACAATGGAATATTACCCAGCCATTAAAAATAATGAAATGCCATTTGCAGCAACATAGTATCTTGCCTAGAGAACTCTGTGGACAGAGGAGCCTGGTGGGCTGCTGTCCATAGGGTCGCATGGAGTCGGACCCCACTGAAGCAACTTAGCGTGCATGCATGCATTGGAGAAGGAAATGGCAACCCACTCCAGTATTCTTGCCTGGAGAATCCCAGGGATGGAGGAGTCTGGTGGGCTGCCGCCTAAGGGGTTGCACAGAGTCGGACACGACTGGAGCAACTTAGCAGCAGCAGCAGCAGCAGCAGATGGACCTAGAGATTGTCATACTGAGTGAAGTAAGTCAGACAGAGAAAGAGAAATATTGTATAACATCCCTACATGTGGGATCTAAAAAGAAATGATACAAATGAACTTATTTATAAAACAGACTTAAAGAACGAGTTTAGGGTTGCAGGGGGTGGGGGGGGAGTGGGGGGGGGGGGGAGGTGGGGGACAAGGGGAAGGGATAGTTAGGGAGTTTGAAAACAACATGTATACACTGCTCTATTTAAAATGGATAACCAGCAAGGACCTACTGTGCAGCACAGTGAACTCTGCTCATGTTATGTGGCAGCCTGGATGGGAGGGGGGTTTGGGAGACAGTGGATACATCTACATGCATAGCTGAGTTCCTTCACTCTCCATCTGAAACTATCACAGGGTTGTTAATCAGCTATACTCCAATAAAAATAAAAAGTTAAAAAATACCAATCACTCCATCCCTCCTTTTTTTTTTTCCTATGGAAATGTCCAGGCGGCAATTTCAATTTCAATAAAATAACTGCTGCATTCCTTGATGAAAGTATAACCTTGTAACTAAGACCTATAAACCAGTTAAGCAAAATTTCTATAAATGAATTTTAGTGTAACAATAAAAAGAGGTATCTGCAGATGCAAAACAGAGGAAAATTGGAAGGCTCCTTGAAGGAAGCTGTCTTGGTTGAAAGTTGCGTCTCTTTATCCCTGACCCCTTCTTCCCTCCTTCTTGGTACACGGACACGTGTTGACTTGATGGCCTAAACACTTATCTTTGATGACTGTAAAATTGCCATACCCTCTATGGACTGCTTAGTTCTAGATACCTTTATGTCTAAGAAGCCACATATATATAAAACACTGCCATTTTAAAGCTTCTTTCTTAGTAAAAATAACTTTCTTAAAAAATAGTAATTGTCCAAAACAGCAAATTTGTGTAGTCAGTCTAATGATATAAATATCTTTATTGTTAATATTGTTAATCTCTCTCATTACTGTGGGGGGTTTCAGCCAAGAACCTAGAAAGGTAAAGAAAAATTATTTTTCATTCTCAACACTTCTTAAAAGGTATAACAAAGGACGTTTTATTTGACTAACAAAGAACTGAGTAAAGAATCATGAAGTTACCTCTTTCCTACTTATCTGCTTTCCAGCCCCCACACACACCCTCCTCACACCCTAAATAACTACTCTCTGATATTCTGAAATAACTTTGGGCAAGAATACAAGAATGTGGGGTTCTAGTCATTCACTAGCATTGGGGTCACAGGCAAGTTACTTATCCTAACTCTGATTTTCTTCATCCAAAAAAAAAAAAAAGATAACAAACCAGTACCAATTAGATGTGACACAGAAATAGCCTACTAAGAACTGTACAGGGCCACAAATATCAGACATGCTTTAATTTAATGGCATCCGCGAGTGCCTCCAGAGTACCATCAAGCCCTAGGAGAGTCCAGCATCAACACAAGAAATGAACTAAGCTTAGTGTGAGATGAGAGATGCACGAAGGAACTTGATCTGAAGGAGATTAAATAAATCGGGGGAAATTAATGTGCTCTTATGTAATTCAACATATAATAATGGAAGTTTACTCTGAGTAAGACACAGTACTATCTGCTGCAGTAAAAAAAAAAAAGAAATTAAAAAAAAAAGGAGAAAAAACAGAAACAGATTAGGAACTGAGTAATCACAACTTCAGTCTTTAAGACGGTTATAAAGAGGGAAGTGGTTAAGACAAAAACATACACAAGTAAGAAATACAGCACAATTTTAGAAGTGTGTTATATAGCCATATTGCACACATTCTGCTTTGTACTTTTCACATATAATGCTATACCTGTAACATTTTGTGATGTGAGTAGAGTATTATTATCTCCATTCAATAAATAAGGCCCTGGAGACCACATGGGACCATGACCAGTCTGAAGTTTCATGCCTCCTAGATGGAACATTGGGGTGGGGATGGGGGATAGGGTGTGAGGAAGAGGAAAAAGTGAAGAAAGATGGACCGAATCCAGTTTGTAAAGAGAACCTGTAGGTTGTGCAACTCAGACCTAAATACAACTATCCGCTCAGAAATAAGAGGTGCTTCAGTGACAGTCATGGGTTATACGTGAGAATTTTCTGGAACTAATCCTGCCTGTGTCCAAGGAGAAATGGAGGCATACCACTGCCACCTAGCTGGTTTGTTTGAGCAGCCTGTGCTCCATCAGGCAGGGGATAAATGTGAAAAAACATACAGACACTCTCTCAATGAGTGTGTGAAGCAAAGGGTGTTACCCAGCATCCAGTTCTCCAAGAACTAAGCCATTAGCCACTGCAGTTGCTGACGATGGTACACCCTGAAAGGAGCTTGGGGTCAAGAAAAGATGAGGTGCACTGTGCTCTGGGAAAATAGGCAAATAGAAAAAAAATCCTTCATATATAGGTAGAAATATTTCAGGAGAAATTTTTATGAACCTGGATTCTTGCATCTTCTTACACTAGAAAAAAGCACTAAAATCATTCATTGGTATATCTGTTCCTCAGGCCTAACGGCAAGCTTCTACTGAGATGTGTCCTCGATTACACTGACCTCTTCATCAAAATCACATGTATGCTGGCCTCCACCCCTAGCTCTTTGAAATAGTTTCTCAAAGCTACCTTAAAGGCTGTCTACTGGGCTACTTTCCTCACTAAGGTACTGAATTAACTCAATTCCCAGCTCTTATGTTGTATGATTTTTGTTTTTTTCCCCAGTTGACACCAGTCTTCACAGGAATATGAAAAGGAGTCTGTTTTTCTCAGTAAAAGTCATCTGGGGTCGAATTTTGGAATTGTTCAGGGGTGTTTAAGTTTTATAGCCATGCATTTACAAGTTTAAAAAAAAAACAAAACTATTATTATGGAAATTCCAGCAAAGGATGAGGATGGGGGTGGGGAGGCTGAACAGTTTTGTTGTTATGATTCTGAAATGCGCTTTCCCCAGTTTCTCTGTGAACATAAAATTACTGTTTAATTGCACTTTTTGAAATGTGCAAGTTTCTTAGTAACTAAAATTTCACATTAGAGAACAGGTTGAATATTGAAAATATATTCAATAAAGATATTTTATGTGATGTGCTAGCCTAAAACATAAAAGACTTTGTGACTATTAGCTGTGCCCAAAGAAAGAGAAGGCTGAGAGGACAGTATAATAAGGGTAAAAGTAAATATATGTTTTTTCTTAATAGGCATTAGGTAGATAATAACACTGAACAACCTTATAGCACCTTGAAGATTATGAAACACATCACTATCAAGCTTCGGTTTGATCTCAGATCAATCCTGAGTTTGGCAACAATGGGCATTCCTCCTTATATTCTCTTTCAGTTGTTGTCAAAGGAAATGTTATTTTTTAATGAAATTTCAGAGTATAACAAGCCTCTGGGACAGTGAGGTTTCTATAAGAGAATAGCTATCTTTGAAGTCACCCTGAGTATTTAACTTATATGCAGAGTACATCAGGAGAAATGCTGGGCTGGAAGAAACACAAGCTGGAATCAAGATTGCAGGGAGAAACATCAATAACCTCAGATATGCAGATGACACCACCGTTATGGCAGAAAGTGAAGAGAAACTAAAAAGCCTCTTGATGAAAGTGAAAGAGGAGAGTGTAAAAGTTGGCTTAAAGCTCAGCATTCAGAAAACTAAGATCATGGCATCCGGTCCCATCACTTCATGGGAAATAGATAGGGAAACAGTGGAAACAGTGTCAGACGTTATTTTTTTTGGCTCCAAAATCACTGCAGATGGTGACTGCAGCCATGAAATTAAAAGACGCTTACTCTTTGGAAGGAAAGTTATGACCAACCTAGACAGCATATTCAAAAGCAGAGACATTACTTTCCCAACAAAGGTCCGTCTAGTCAAGGCTAAGGTTTTTACAGTGGTCATGTAAGGATGTGAGAGTTGGACTTTGAAGAAAGCTGAGTGCCAAAGAATTGATGCTTTTGAATTGTGGTGTTGGAGAAGACTCTTGAGAGTTCCTTAGACTGCAAGGAGATCCAACCAGTCCATCCTAAAGGAGACCAGTCCTGGGTGTTCATTGGAAGGACTGATGCTGAAGCTGAAACTCCAATACTTTGGCCACCTCATGTGAAGAGTTGACTCATTGGAAAATGAAGAGTTGACTCATTGGAAAATGAAGAGTTGACTCATTGGAAAAGACCCTGATGCTGGGAGGGACTGGGGGCAGGAGGAGAAGGGGACGACAGAGGATGAGATGGCTGGATGCATCATCGACTCGATGGACATGAGTTTAGGTAAACTCTGGGAGTTGGTGATGGATAGGGAGGCCTGGCGTGCTCTATTCATGGGGTGGCAAAGAGTCAGACACGACTGAGCAACTGAACTGAACTGAACTGATCTTCGAAGTAAATTAGACATCCCAAGGCTTTTTCTTCTAACCAAAATAAATGTATAGGCCTGATCTTTCTGCTTATGTAAAGATACGCAGTGTAAAACCAACAGCCTTTTCCTTGACTTTTCTGACATCAGTAAAGCTATGTAACTGGCACAGTGCTGCCTGCCTTAGGTGAATTATTTGTGATTATTAAAGAGGAGTTAAATGGTATTATTCTACTTCACTGAGTAGGAAGCTGAGGTTCTAGAAGTTTAAATATTTCCTCAAGGGCATTCACTTAATAAGCAGTTTACGTCTACCACCAGAATAAACTCCATTCTCTGTTTATGAAATCCAACAAACCAAGCTATTTTCCTAAAAGAGACTTTATTCTAATTCTTTCAACCAGAGAAACAATCAACTGAACCTTTTTCTATCGAATATTAGCTCTCTTTATGCCTGAGAACATTTTTACCTTAAAGTCTACTATATCTGAAACATCATTTCTTTGGTTAGGATGTCTCTGCTGTATTCTTCACCTTCTTCAACTTTTCAGCCTGTCTTTATCTTCATATTCTGAGTGGAGCTCTTGCAAACAGCTTATCGGCCCCTTTCATTTTCTCATTTCAGTCTGACAGCCTCTCCCTTTGAACTGTTGAATTTGGTTCAACGATGTTGAATTACCCGCCACACTGCCCCCTTGAACTGTTTGTCTAACTTTTGGTTTCTCCTCTCCTTTCTTTTCTTGATTACTTTTATGTTAAGTGTTGGCCTCTGCTTTTACTTTTCTGTAAGTAAATAATGACTTTTCCTAGAGTGAATTTGTTTTTATTATGTTGCTTGGGATTTTTTGATAGCCCCAAATTTGAACTAATATTTCTTAAAATATTACATCTCCTTTCACTATCTCTCTTTTATCTTTTAAACCTCTAATGTAAAGTGAACTTCTCACTCCATCTCCCACATCTCAACCTTTCTTTCATAGTCCCCGTATCTTTGTCTCTGTGTGCTGCATTCTGGATAATTATTTCAGTTCTATTCGCCAATTCTCCATGGCTGCGATAAACTGCTCAAGTTTGTGATACTGTTATCTCTCACTTCTAGAAGTTCTATTGGCTCTTTTTCAAAAATGTCTTGAGAAATGTGATTGTCCTTTGTCTCAATCATTAGTTTATTTTATTTTTTATGGAGGAGAAAGAGCGGCTTTATTACTTTCCCAGGCAAAGGGGGGACACAGTAGGTTAGCACAGAAAGAACTGTGCCCCTCAATTATTCTTTGAATACTTTTATTCTTTAGACATATTAAATATTTGCTTTATACTTTTTAAATATATAACTTTACTAACAAGTACTCGTGGAGATTTGTTTCCACATTTTCTAAAAATATGAGCTCTTTGGTGCCTCATGTATAGGAATACTTTGAGGATTAAAAGGTATCCCCCCAAAAGAGGATTTTCTTTTTCCTCTTCCAGACCACAAGAGGATGCCATGAATCTGGAATCAGTTTAAACTAAATTTTTCTCTCTGTTTTCATTGGGCTATGCACGTATTATGAACTCACTGTTCTAACCCAAGTGAGATGGAGCTTGTGTTTATTAAGTATCAGGGGAGATTTGTTTTCCAGTTCCTCTCAGAATCAAGGACAAAATAAGTCAATTGTCTTTACTACCTCCTTCTGCAGAGCCAACTATCTAATCTCTACTTATATTCACTGAAGATGTTTTACTTGAGGAGTCTGGGCCATTTGCAGGAATCTCTGACTTGCCCTCAAACCTGATTCAGAACCCACACATTAGCTCTTGTCCACCACACGTATGGCCTAACCTTTGAGGGATAAGCTATGAGTTACAGCATTCACTTCACTTATTCATCTAGATTGGAAATTCTTTGTGGCTTGTGACCATAAGCAATTATTTTTATCTCCTACCATGGTGATGGACAGGGAGGCCTGGCATGCTGCGATTCATGGGGTCGCAAAGAGTCGGACACGACTGAGCGACTGAACTGACTGATATCAAACATGTATTAACGTTATTAATGTGTGTGTGCTTAGATTTGTAGGCTTTCTATATACTGGTCAGATTATTACTGAGCCTAGAGTATGTTATATAATGTTTATTTTTTACTCTTAAATTCACACATACATATACATAAGGAGCCTCCCCGGTGGCGTTGGTGGTCTAGAACACACCTGCCAATGCAGGAGACATAAGAGATGAGGGTTGGATCCCTGAGTCGGGAAGATCCCCTGGAGGAGGGCATGGCAACCCACTCCAGTATTCTTGCCTGGAGAATGCCGCGAACAGAGGAGTCTGGGAGGCTACACTCCACGGGGTTACAAAGAGTTGGACAGGCCTGAAGTGACTTAGCATGCATGAAGAGACATAAACATATAGCTGGATCCCCGCTGATAGACTTAGTTCTTGTAGAAAGTTAAGGAGAATTTTTCTTTTTTGCTCTTTGTTTTTTGTACCGGCTAATATAGCCTTGATCTGCTAATATGTGACTTGAAATGCTTATTAATATGAGGAAATTAGTTTCAATAATATAAAATAAAAGTTACCAAACTCTTCAAACTGTCCACATACTAGGCAGTTACCTGGAAGCATGAATTATAAGCTGACAGTTCCTAGTGAATTTTCAAGTAAAGCATCTAACCAAATTTCACACCCCAGTCCAATGTATATTTAAACCCAGCTGCAAGCCATATTAAAATAAAATTACTTCTGAAAGCTTTTGGAAAGAAGACATTCTGTTAAAATCAACACTTTAAGATTGAATTTAGATCTTTAGACTTGAATACTACATCAGCCTTTCCAACAAAGAGTGCTGTTTTAAAATTTATATTTAATATGAACTGCTATTTATTAAGATGATAGTGAATCTTTTTACTTTTCTGTCCACTTACATGCCTTTAGGCTCAAATATTTTGCAATTTCTTTTTCTCAAACAAATATCCCATCGTTTTCTAGCTCTTCTCTTTTTTCCATATGGCAACTTTATCTTTCTGCTGAAAGCAAGGTATACAGCAGGTCTTTATCTTATTTGCTGGCTAATTTTAGTTTGAATAAACTTTTAAACCTCAAATTTATTTGTGCTGTATTTTGCTTTGCCACTTCATTTCTATTAGTGTAGAAAGCTCAATCCAGTTAAGAAGTAGACCATGATTTCTATCATTATTATACATGTTGTCTTCACAGCCAAAAAAAAAAATAAAATTAAAAAAAAAAGAGTAGGACAAAAAATATGGGACAAATAATCATTATAAAATAATGCTATAAAATGTAATTCAAAGTAAATTAACTAAAATCTCAAGTTCAGTAAACTACTGTCAGTCTAGAAAAGACAATAAAATAGAGTAATGGATCTTTCAAGAGATTCACCTAAAACATAAGGGTACAAAAAGTTGAAAGTTAAAGAATAAAGACATAAGAGGGAAATGTATTCAAAAGCAAAATATTTGTAATTAACATTTAGTTCAAATGAAACAGACTTTAAGGAAAAACACTATTGCAGATATGGTGTTAGTAATCACTGATAACTCAGCTGGGTGGAGAGGGCTTTCACATTTTCCTTTGCTATCAAAGACAGGCGACCACCAGGAGAGAGGCTTCCTTAGTCTCCTCTCTTCTTTTCTGTTCAGTAAGCAGGGCACTTCTCTCTTCCCTGGTCACAGCTATGATAAAATTTGATCTTGAAAGGAATGAAAAGCCCTTCATTAGCCTTTGACTAATACATGGTATGTTTCCATTGAAAGTGTGGTTCTTGGGCCAAAAGTATCAATTCTACATGAGAACTTGGTAGAAAGAGACTCAGATCCAACTTCAGACTTACTGAATCAGAATCTGTGTTTTATTAGGGCTCCCGGGTGGTTTGTAAGCACATTAATGTCTGAGATGCATTGCTCTTGTGCTTCCCTGGTGGCTCAGATGATAAAGAATCTGCCCACAATGCAGAAGACATGGGTTTGATCCCTGGGTTGGGAAGGGAATGGATACCCACTCCAATATTCTTGCCTGGAGAATTCCATAGACAGAGGAGCCTGGCAGGCTACAGAATGTGGGGTCGCAAGAGTCAAACATGACCGACTGACTAAGCACACACAGTGTATCTTTCCAGAGAACTCCATTAATATTGATAATAAAGTGGGATTTCCCATCTAGTTTTCTTTGGTATTCTGTGAATCTTCCTTGAGACTTTGTAGAAAAGTGATGAATTAGTTCTTTCAAGAACTGGAGAGTAATGTCTGCTATCTGAATGTGAATCTTCCCCAAAATTGAATGGTTAATAGAGAATGCAAATAAAATCCAACATAATTCACATTAGCATTACCAGGAGCAGAGAATAACTGTTGTAGAAAAATGAGCACTAAATACCAACAGAAAAAAATGTGGGTGAAAAGGAAGATAGGCAAGTAATGTTATATATATCCCTGTAAACTCTGAAACAAAACCAAACCAAAACAATGAACATGGAACTATATTTAAAAATAAAATCCAAGAAAGAATTCAGAAATACCATCAATAAAATCTCAGCCTATAAAGTTAGACAGCCTTTGAGAATTCATTGTAATATCATCATATTTTGTGAGTATACGAGTTTTAATGTTTGGCTCATCTTCCTCTGCCATCATTTTTCTCTTCCTTAGATGATTCTGGAATACAGAATCCCAAAATTCTGAATTTCACTGGGGGACCCAGTTTACCAGCTGCAACATTTTTCACACAGGAAAAAAAAAAAAAAAATCACTGTCCCATAAGTTTCTATCTTTCTATCTTCTATGCTTACTCTTTGATTGTAGAAGCTTTCTATAAACAGGAGGAAACTTTTATTGGGTTCGCCAAAATGTTTGGGGTTTTCCATAAGCTGTTTCAGAAAAACCTGAACAAAATTTTGGCTAACCCAATATAAGTAGGATAAATAGGTATAACAAAGTACTGCACGTGAAAGTGCTCTGAAAACAACAAAACACCACAAAATAAAACATATATTTATAAATACAGCTAGTCTTATTGTCTAGGAATCAGCATGTTTCCTCCTTGGGATTTACTACTAACTCAAAAACCCAGGACAACCAGAATGCTGTGTTAAAACAGTTTAGATCAGTTGTTATCTCCAGTTGCTGGTGTACAATAGGCACCAAAAATTTTTGGTTGAAAGAAGTACTGAAAGAATAAAATATGCTCCACATATTCACTTGCCTTTAACTTTAGAGACTTAATACACTTGCGACCTCATTCACAAGAAGGGAGAATGCTCACTGCAGGGTAAAATTCTCTGTTCTCAAAACTTTCACAGCAATTTCTTTCAGTACAGAGATTTCAACGCAAAAATTAGTCTTTTAAAATCTGCGTAGGAGGGAAAATGCAGCTTAAAAGACTTATTTAAAAAAACTTAAGGAAGTGAATAAAACTTGTTTAATATATACCAATATAGTAAATTAGAATGTAGGCTCTAAATCAAGTTTAAATCAGAGCTACACCAACCAGTAGCTGCAACCTTCAGCAAGTCACCTATCACTTGGTAACTCAATTACACTGTTTGTAAACAGAAGGTATGAATAATACATACCTCACTGATTATTCTAAGGCTTAAATAAGGTAATTCAGGTAAGCTAAAGACCATTGCTCGTCTGCCCTTTATCCATTTTCCTGTCCTCATTCCCAATTGGTGGTGGTATTACCGTAATGCAATCACTTAAGACAAAAATGACTATATTAACAATTATCACCTTTTCTTACAAAGACATAAGACCCACTTTAGGCTAATAAGATGTAAGATGTTTGAGGCTGGGGTCCTGAGAACTACCTTGGAAAGGAGGACACTGACTCAACTTGCACGTATTTTTCATGCTTGTCTTTCTCTGTCTGGAAAGAGAATATGATGGCGGAAGCTGAAGGAAGCATCTTACAACCAAGAGAAGGAACGGGGACAGGAGTTGCAGTCATCTGAGATGTAATATGCTGACTCTGAATCAACATAAGCCAGCACGTATCTTTTTTTCTCATTTTTTTTGTTTCTTTTCAGGCCTCACTGCCTAGCTTCTGGGATTTTAGTTCCCTAACCAGGGACTGAAACTGGGCCCTCAGCAGGGAGAATATGGAGTCCTAACCATTGGACCACGAGGGATTTCCCTAAGCCACCAGTTATCTTGGTACATGTTGTCACATGAGAAAAATAAGCCCCCATCATTTTAGCTATATTTTTGTTTTATGTAGTTGAATGTAAATATACTTGACAAGAGTTTTAACATGGTGCCTGGACATAGTAAGTGTGTGATAAATATTAGATATTATCATTAATAATAAAAATCTATAATTTATATTCATTTAATGCTGATGCAAATGTACATTTTGGAAAATAATTTTCCTTTTTATCTTCATCTGATTAGCTTTTACTTTAAAAGTTATTCTAATTCAGAAAAAGTCAATAACTATCTGAGACCCTTACCTCTTGAAACCTAAAATAAGGTATCATAATAATAGATACTCCTCATTGAACATTTATTTTCCAGGCCAGAATACCATAGTGGGTAGACTTTCCCTTCTCCAGGGGAATCTTCCCAACCCAGGGATCAAATCCAGGTCTCCCACATTGCAGGAAGTTTCTTTCCAGCTTAGCCACAAGAGAACCCCAAGAATACTGGAATGGGTAGCCTATCCCTTCTCTAGTGGATCTTCCTGACCCAGGAATTGAACCAGGGTCTCCTGTATTTCAGGCAGATTCTTTACCAACTGAAGTATGAGGGAAGCCCTTACTTTAATTCAGGGACTATCTAAATGTTCTATATTACCTTCACTCCTAATCCACATCACAACTTTCACAGGAAGGTATAATCTCCCTTTCACTAGAGAGGGAACCAAAACTCAAAAATCTTGAGCAATTTCCTCAAGGCCACACATCTATTAAAAAGAAAGATTGTCACTTAATTCACTCCTGAGCATATATCTGGAAAAAGACATAATCTGATAGGATACATGCCCCCCCAGTGTTCATTCATTCTTCACAATAGCCAAGACATGGAAGCAACCTAAATGCCCATCAACAGAGGAATGGATAAAGAATATGTGGTACTTGTATAAAATGGAATACTACTCAGCCATTAAAAAGAAACTAAATAATGCCATTTGCAGCAACATGAGTGGACCTAGAGATTGTCATACTGTGTGAAATAAGTCAGACAGAGAAAGAGAAATATCATATGACATCCCTTATATGTGGAATCTAAGAAAGAAACGATTCAAATGAACTTATTTACAAAACGGAAGCAGAATCAAGACTTAGAGAAAGAACATATGGTTGCTGAGGCTAAGGGATAATTAGAGGGAGTTTGGGATGGACATGTACACACTGCTATATTTTAAAATAAATAACCAACAAGGACATGCTGTGTAGCACTGAGAACTCTACTCAATGTTATGTGGCAGCCTGGATGCGAGGGGAGTTTGTAGATGTACAGCTGAGTCCCTTTATTGGCCACCTGAAACTCTCACAGCACTATTAATCTGCTATACTGTAGTACAGAATAATGTTTTAATTAGAAATTCAAAAAATTATCTATCAATATTTTTTCTTAATAACATTTTTAAACAAAAAAAGGAAGAAAGAGTATTATTAAATTTCTGGTAAGACTGACTCCAAAGCTCATCTTCTTAATGATTGCATATTAATGATTACAATCAATTTTAAATTATTTTGATTAAGGATAAGACATAAAGTGTTAGTCTCTTGGTCGTGTTTGATTCTTTGAGAGCCCCTGGACTGTGGCCCACCCGGCTACTCAGTCCATGGAATTCTCCAGGCATGTATACTGGATTGGGTTACCATTCCCTACTCCAGGGAATCTTACCGACCCAGGGAACATAAAGGCAAAATAAAACATGAAAAGGGCACATTGTGTAGAGGAACTCCTGGAAAATCCTGCTTTGCAGGATGGAAGAGTTTGGAGCCATCCCTCATATAACCATTTTTTTCTGGGGAAATGATGAATGTAATTAACTATTTCCCTGAAGAGGATAGGTGTCGTTTTTGAGGAAGTAATTCATTCCCTGGAAGTAATTGTATCAATAAAAACAAGAAGTGGGAGGGAGGGAGTTAAAAAAATTGAGAAAGTCCTTGAAATCTTTCTATCTTTCTCTAATGGTCCCCAAATGTTAGTTTGCATCAGAAATTTTTGAAGGGCTTGCTAAAATAGAGTGCTGGACTCCATGCCCAGATTTCCTGGGTCAATAAGTCTGGGATGAAATCTGAGAACCTGTATTTCTAACAATAGCCCAGGTTACATTGATGGTGCTAGTAAAGAAGGTAAGAAGGATACAGAGTGAGCTGGTACAGGTGGGAATTTTAAATATGGTGACCTGGGCAGACCCTTAACATTTAAGTGAAGGCTTGGTAGGAGGTGGTGGGTGGTGACCCACATTGTTTAGATATTAGGAACAGCTTAAGGAAGGAAATTTCACCAGTAGAGGGCTAAGAAATCTCTGTAATTAATGAGTGATGAATACTAATGTAATCTCATGCATAAATAAAAGCAACATTTTTTGAAAAACTGCTTTGATTGATATCTGTTTCTTGGAGTTCTGAATTATACAAGCAAGGTTTTCCAAACAGAAAAATTAATTAATTTAACGGCTCCAAGGAGAAAAACATTTGGCAAGGAATTCCCATAAAACAAGCATATTATCAAAATTATATGACCATAAACATTAAGAATTGATTAATTTTTTAACTGCTTTTAAACTATTCATTTACACTGTAGGTTCCTAAGGAAAAAAGGAGAAGTGGGCAGCAGAGGATGAGATGGTTAGATAGCATCATTGACTCAATGGAGATGAATTTGCACAAACTCCCGTTTGGGACAGGGAATGCTGGCGTGCTGCAGTCCGTCGAGTCACAAAGAGTTGGACACAACTCAGAGACTGAACAACAACAAATAGGTCATAAACTGGTCCTAAAACCATGGTTTAACTCTGATAACTCTGCCAGTACTGTTGAGGAGCTATATATACATCACCTTATGCAAAAAGGGCTTCCCTGTTGGCTCAGATGGTAAAGAATCTGCCCGCACTGCAGGAGACCCAGGTTCAGTTCCTGGGTCGGGAAGATCCTTTGGAGAAGGAAATGGCAATCCACTCCAGTATTCTTGCCTGGAGAATCCCATGGACAAAGGAGCCTGGTGGGCTACAATCCTTGGAGTTGCAATGAGTGGGACACGACTGAGCAGCTGATACTTTTACTGTATGCAAAAGGGAGGCTGTTTCTATCCAAGGGTATTAAGATAGGATTCTAAGATTTTTAACAAAGGAAGAACTTCAGGCCACTTTCTCTTTCAACTGATAGACAATTTCTGGGTAAAACACAAACAGGGCTTCCCAGGTGGCGCAGTGGTAAAGAATCCGCCTGTGAATGCAGGGGATGTAGCAGACAAGGGTTTGCTTCCTGTTCCGGGAAGAATCCATACGCTGTGAAGCAACCAGGCCCTGAGCCAGAGCACCGCAGCTACGGAGCAACCAGG